>NC_092859.1:79571062-79595681 GCF_032062135.1 Pyxicephalus adspersus | reverse complement strand
GGTTAATAAACATTATGTGCCCCCTTGTTTTTTGTAATGATCTCAAAGTGAATATTTGGGAAGAATGTTCTCTATATGGACCATTTATATATTTACACAGGGTGATTATATCCCCCCTTCAGTTCATTCAGTTCAGGTAATCTCTCCTCATAGTTGAGCTCCTCCATTCCTTTTATTAATTTAGTTTCCTTCTCTGCACTCTCTCCAATTCCACAATGTCCTTTTTGTGAACTGGTGTCCAAAACTGGACTGCATATTCCAGATGTGCTCTGACCAATGCTTTGTACAGGGACAGGATTATGTCTCTATCTTTGCAGTCGATTCCTCTTTTATACAAGAAAGTACTTTGCTAGCTTTACATATTGCAGCTTGGCATTGCATGCTGTTATTAGGTCTATGATCTACTAGAACCCCCAGATCCTTTTTTTATTTCTGATTCCCCAAATGTTTTCCCCCTAGACAGTATGAAGCATGCATGGTGTTAGCCCCCAAGTGCATAACTTTACATTTATCTATATTAAATGTCATTTGCCATTGGCTGCCCAATCAAACAGTACATCCAGGTCTGGTTGTAGATTATAAACATCTTGTATGGACTTAATTCCATTACATAGTTTGGTGTCATCTGCAAACACAGAAACCGTACTTTTAGTCCCAAACTCTATATCATTTGTAAAGGTCCCAACACTGAACCCTGGGGTACACCACTAATAACCTTAGACCATTCGGAGTATGAATCATTAATTACAACTATCTGGATGCGGTCCTTAAGCCAGTTCTTCATCCATTTACAGATTGACTCCTCTAAGTCTATTGACCCTAATTCGCATATTAACTGTCTGTGGGGTACAGTGTCAAATGCTTTAGCAAAGTCCAAGTACACTATATCAACTGCTATTCCACTGTCTATCTGTTTACTTACTTCCTCAAAAAAGAGAGTAAATTTGTTTGACAACTTCGGTTTTTCTTCAATCCATGCTGACTATCACTTAAAATAATATTTTCTAGCAGAAACTCCTTTATGTGGTTCTTTATCAAACTCTCTGGGAACTTTCCAACTATGGACAATAAACTAAAGGGTCTATAGTTTCTTGGTAATGACTTTGCTCGATTTTTGAAGATAGGAACCACATTGGTACCATGCCAGTGATTTAGGAGTCTCTAAAAATTAGAAATAATGGCTTTGAAATAACCGAGCTCAGCTCTTTTAGGACATGTGGATGTAATCCATCAGGACCTGGTGCTTTGTCAACCTTAATTTTGCCCAACTGTTTCTCAATCATATCAATTTTGAGCCATTGTGAACCGTTCAAGGCAGTGACATTGCTATTATGAATTTTCAAACGATGAAGGTGATCCTTCATTTTTATATTTTTGAAATGCCCTTTTCTTGTTTCTTGCTTTTTTTTAACATCAGCTGTGAGTCACATAGGCTTTAATTTTACTTTTTACTTTTTTACTTTTTTTTTTTTACTTTTTACTTTTTTACTTTTAATTACTCATTGGAATATATTTTTCAGTGTGCTTTTGTAGAACAGACTTGTGTTTGAGGACAAAATTTTCTTCCAGTCCAAGTCACAGCAGAGAGCCGCCCTTAATAATGGAAAATTTGCTCTCTTAAAATTAAATGTTTTTATCTTACCTGTTTTTGTTTCCTGTTTTACACTTTACTATAAATGAAATCATAATATGATAAATTAAATGATATAATGAGTATTTAGGTACTTATATACTTACATACTCATTTCCCCCCTGCAGTATCCCATGCTCACCTCCAGAACTTCTACAGTAACCTACTCATTTGGCTATCTTCCCTCCTTCTATTGGTCAGGGCCCTGTTCTGGCCCATAATTTTTTCTGACTATCTAAATTACATGAAGGCCTATTACCCACTGGCCACATAGGTGTAGCTGATCCAGGAAACCTATTATTGCTGTCACACAAAACCTTTCCACTTTCATGTCTTCCCCCTCAGCCAGCTTCCCTTAACATGCCTTACTCAGCAGCTTTTCTGTTCGGCAGGTTGACACATAGCAGCATGGGTGAGAATATTGTGCTAGGCAGAGGGCCCATAGAGGTGAGGTTATAGGATGTGGGTTGCCACTTTTACATTATGTACTTTCTACGCCACAACATACCTTTTTATGGGTACAAGGACTATTTTATAGGTGCAGGGACTGAGACATATGTGTTCAGTTTATACAGTGCATAGTTCTGTTTAATCTTCCTTTTCTAAGCTACTGGCATTTTAAGTTAGACACTTTAATTTAGTGTTTTGCCACACTCATATACAGAATGTATTTCTATGCCATACTCTGTGTTATCCTCCAGGCTGCTATATGCTAAATTTTAGGTTCTTTCATCGTCCTAGTCATCCTTACATTTTGTCCAATCCTGACTGTTTATTTGTAATGCCATTGTTATCATTAATTATATTGTTTCAATATTATTTAGTTTTATTCATGCTACTGTGGAAAACCTATATAATACTCTACCACTAAGACTGACTCAATATAATTTGATTTCCACATTGTTACATTGTACAGTGGGAATTCCCTTCTTAGAAAAAAAGTGCTTACTAATTTATTTAAAATCCCCTGATGTTTTTTTATTTATAGACAGTGTCTCATTGAACCTGTTTCAAAAGAAGTTTTAGGAAACAAGCATTGGTCTTTAACATTTGTCAGAACATTTACATTTATAATAAAGTGCTTGAACAACAAAGCCATTGAAGTCTCTCTAGCTGTGGCCCTTCCACAGATGTCCTGCCCTTAAACTATCCTAAATCTGAATAGGGTCTTCTGAGCTAGCAAAGGGGGCACTTTGGGTGTACAGTAATTCAGTGTGTTGAAAGACAGATTTCCATGGAACTCCAGATTAAAGCCGCCCCAAGCAAAGGGCAAACCCTGACCTGCTGCAGCTGCATATTGTATTATAATGACGCATTATATGGTGACACACTGTACACAGGCACAGCACATCCCTGGAACAAGGTTGATTCAGGGACAGCTGCTTCTCCTCTATGTCATGCTCTGGTGCGCTGGCATACCGTTACATAATTAACTTTATGTTATGAATGTTTCAAGGTATGAAGGAAGTAGTCGTTCTTTAGGTAATTATTAATTACATGAGGAAATTTAATAGCAATGCACTTTGTGTAAAAGGTTATAAAAATGTTTGTATAAAAGGTATTCATTTAACAATTTCCTCCACTGCTAAAATCATAAATTCATTGCTGCTTTTTATATAATTCACACTTTGTAAAATATCATGAAGAGTAGATCTAAATTTAATCATTACAATCCAATAAAAGCTTTGTTTTTTGTTTCTTTTGTTTTTTCAAAAGTATTTTTTAATAGTTTTATTTTTCCAGCATTCATTAAAATAACACCAGTTGATGATGCTTTAATGAAGGTTCTTGTACTGATAATGCTTGTTATAGAGTGACAATACTCTGTCCTTTTCTTTAAATTGAGCTCCACATTGTCACCATGTCTGAAAAACCTGCATGGTTCACATGAAATCAGAAAACTCCATGCTACCATCTCTGTAATTCATACATGTAGAAAGGAAATGGCTGCAGGCATTCAGCAACACTGAGCTATAAGAAGTAAACATTTTTTGTAAAAAAATGAACTTAACTACATTCCTGGGGGTCACAAACTCTTCTCTATATCCCTATATTGAGTGTGGGCAATGGCAATTTTGACTATGGTAGGGACATTAGATTGTGAGCTCCTTTGAGGGACAGTTAGTGCCATGACTATGGACTTTGTGCAGCGCTGCGTAATATGATGGCACTATATAAATACTATGTAATAACAATATTGTGTAATAATAAAGAGGTCGGGTGGTTATTTTGGGGAACATAAAAGAGTGAGAAAAGGCTCTTGCTGTGCACATTGTACTTCTAAAGTGGATGTGTGTTTAGGGCATCCCTGGCCTAATAAACACTGTGTAACTATGATAAATTATATTGTTTGATGACCAATTGAAGGAAAATACAGGCAATGTGCACAGAAACCTCACCAATGCAGAAAATATCACCCAAGAGGTGTAAATGACAGAATAATACACTTTTAATTCCCTAAGCCTGGTGGTGAATAAAGTTTAAAGTGCAGTTAAACCAGTATTTTAATAAAAAATGACCACTGTTAATAGATGGTTCATAAAAGTTAATATGAGCAGGGTCTCTAAACAGACCATGGGGTAGGGTGCCACGGCTGCCTGGAGAGGCATAGGTTAGCCAAAAGCCTTCTAAAAGTCCAGTGCAGTTTCCAGAAGAGCTGAAAGGAAGCCACAAAGTATATGGAGACAAAATAAACTAAAATGCTCTTATAAAATAAACTACGCAAAATAAACTAAAATGCTCCTATAAATCCAATTTTATAATCTTTGCATCTCTGTCAGGAATTACAACTACAGTTTTCCCATTGTGACAGTTTCCTGAAGACTAGACTGGAACTTCTCTTAAAAGAGAGAAACACCGCAGAACCGAAAGTATTTATAGTACATATGAGAGCTGACATGCTAACAACTGATTTGACAGAGCCACGAATAGTGGTGAACAGATAGCTCTGATCAATTCTGACTTGACTGTGACCACAGATTGAAATTTGAGCAACCTGAGTTCTAATCCCACATTTCTGTACCTGTCATTGATAGGTATAGTATGGCTCAGCCAATCTGGTTGCCAGACTTACAGCTGTCATTGTCCAGTTTCCAGATTGGCTGATCCATACAAAAAATATGTCATTTGATAAAAAAAAACTATGAATTCTGACTCAGAATACCCAAATCTGGATGTTGTGCTTGACTGATCTGATTCGAATGGATTGGATTCAAAGTTAAAATATGTGTTCCAAGCATTACTTAAGGTCATTAAAGTATGTATACCCTTATCAAAGCTAGAAACAATCATAAAAACAGTTTGTACAAGCATTGTCCAAACTACAACTAATGTGCATAAAGGTTTATAGAGCTAGACCCATATTTACCCCCCATTTAGCCCCCATTGCTAACTGATTTGAATACCAGGAATGCAGGCTAGTATCCCCATGGCAAAAAGGCAGTAAGCTGATACAAACACGCATACCTTTCAGCACCAAGGCATGGGGTGGGGGATGTTCTTTGAGAGGGCTTCCAAAAAGAAGGGTTCTGAAAAAGGTGGGTTCTGTATGACATACCTACCTCCCCATTATAAATTTCAATATTAATTTGCCTAAAAGCAAGCAACGTTATTTTAAGGTGTGTGTGGCTTTTTTTAATCTCAATTACTATTTTTTCCAAGAATCCATATCAGTATGCCAGTCAATGTCTTTTAGAGTCTCAATTTACACATTTCAGTCCATGTAACAGTTTGTTATTTTGTATTATAAGGAATAACTTTAACCCTCTGTTTAAATAAATAGGATAGAATGGGATTAAGATATACCTAATAGTTTCTTGATTTGTATGTATATTTTTTTGTTTTGCAGTTTTAGTTATCAATAATGGACACAATACCAATATCCCATATATATGGCAATGCTTAAGCAAGTGATGTAATGGTACATTCCACAGTATATGATTAATGATGGTAAAGAACTTTTAAAACAAATGTATGCATAGGGACCCATATGTTAGGCTACAGGCAACATGCCTACCGTAGTTCACCTGTAATTACTAAGGCATGATACCATATTTTCTGTGTTCATTTTTTGCTTTCAAATATGTTTTGTATTCTTGGTGGTCATGATTGCCAGGACAGTTTTCAAAAATTATACTTACACATTTAAGGGGATCATTTATCAAATGCTGTTAAGTAAAATTTATACTCACTGTATTTCCCTTGAAGCAAACATTTTTTTGTTGTTAAGGTCAAAGCTATCACTAGAGGGGTAAAAAAAGGTGCTGCTAATTCAATGGGATTGATTTATTAAAGCTCTCCAAGGCTGGAGAGGATACACTTCATCAGTGAAGCTGGGTGATCCAGCAAACCTGGAATGGATCTGCTCCAGGATTCAATATTTGAAAGTAAATAACAAATGACTTTGAAGAAATGCATTCCGGCTTTGCTGGAACACCAAGTTTCACTGATGAAAGTGTATCTTCTCCAGCTTTGAAGAGCTTTAATAAATCAGGTCCAACGTGTCTTCTCCATTGGTGCTGGTCCCGTTCACACTTATGCCAGCCCTTGTAGCTGTTTATTCTTAAGTTCTCCTCCACTTCCCTGAAGTCCTTCAGGGTTAAAGCATCAGCTCTCAATTACTCCTGTGTTTTACTGTATCCTGCCCCTACAACATGTATAAAAGGCCAATGTGTAGTTGATGGCACTGAGGATATCTCTACATTTGTGCATTTTTTTATTTACATTTCAATAAAATAATGCTTCTAAGAATGCACACAACATTCTATTACATTTCAGTCTTCCTGCTACAACATACTCTTCTAAATGATCACTCTGATAGAATTTGTGGTAGGGGGAAGGGTGGAGGCACACCGGCTGCCCCAGTCAATGTAATAGAAATATATTCTGGATCATTGCATCTGAAGAATCACCGACTATTTTAAACAACAGCTAGATTTACTAGAATTACTTTAGTTTCCAAACTCTGGGACTTAAAGTTCTAAAAAAAGACTCAACTTTTCAAAAGAGAATGTTAGTAAAGGGGTGTTTTCCAAACATTTAATTTCATGGAAAAAATCTTTAGGGAGAATTTTCTTCATCCATTCCAGTCTAACTGGGGAGTATTAGTGAAAAATTCCTGCAGGCTTACATACAGGCAAAGCTTATAATTGACAGAGTGAAACCGAGTGATAAGTAACAATGTTTCTAAAAAGATACCTAATTAAAAACATGTGCAAAATGAAGGAGGGCTGGCAAAAGAGAAGTGTAAGAAGAGAAAAAGAAAATAGAAGAGCTGCACTGATTCTCTCGGAATGTTTTGATTCAATGCATATGTTTTAGAAATGTGACATCCTTGCGCCATACCTCCAAGGCGCTGTACTTGCCTCATATGCCCTGCAGATGTAGGTAATAGCTGTTGTAATATAGTCATTACATGTGTTTTAGGTGGCATATTTTATGTTGAGTGATGAAGATAGATGGAACTTTGCTGTCTTCAAGAACACTAGGCAGTTTTATGCCACTGGTCCAACAGGTTATTTTTAAGTTTTAAAATGTTAACAAACATTCTTTTTCAATTCTTGTTATAAAATTAAAAAATAGCAAGAATAATGAACACCAAACAATAAAACATAACAAGGTATGAGCAGACTTAAAAAAAACTTTAAAAAAGTGTATGTATATATATATATATTATGTTTTGTATTCTTGGTGGTCATGATTGCCAGGCCAATCTGTTAAGATGTCAAATGCTGTTAAGTAAAATTTATACTCACTGTATTTCCCTTGAAGCAAACATTTTTTTTTGTTGTTAAGGTCAAAGTTATCACTAGAAGGGTAAAAAAAGTACTTCCAATTCAATGGGACTGATTTAATAAAGCTCTCCAAGGCTGGAGAGGATACAATTTAATCAGTGAAGCTGGGTGATCCAGCAAACCTGGAATGGATCTTCTCCAGCATTCAATATTTGCTAGCAAATAACAAATGACTTTGAAGAAATGTATTCCAGGTTTGCTGGATCACCCAGCTTCACTGATGAAAGTGTATCTTATATATACACATATATATAAACTCTATATAAATGTGTATATTGATTTAATTGTTTTAAAAGTATCTTTATTTTTCAGGCTAAAGCAAATAGAACTTTATAAAACTGTTCAGAAAATTAAATTCAATCTGGCCGATTGTAAGCATTGTGTATACTGATTCCCATGATGAAACAAAAATTTAGGAATCAGCAACAAAATTTGTTAAAATGCTACAGGATACACTCATTCTGTTGAACCCTGGTAGAGAAACCCTGTAAAAGGCATTATTTCCACTGACCACCAGGCTAATATACTGTGAGCTGTGGATACGGTAATTACAGAAAGATTTCCATGAAAACCTGAAACTTAATTTAAGGGTTCCCTTATGCTAAAAAGGCAGAGAAAGGCTGGGTTAAACAATGTACAGTGATTAGCTGATCAGATACACAACTGACAAAAATAAGGTTTTGTTGGCAGTCAGAAAGCCTTGAATGTGATAGAATCTGTCTAGTATGTTGATCATAACATTTGACCAATTGAGACTTGATATCTGAAATGAATTACAGCATTTATTGTCCAATTTGGAATTTTTACAAACAGCAACATTGCTCAGATTTAATAGATGAGGTAGCCCCTTAAGAGACATGAATTATTAGCAGGGAAAAAAAAAATTCTCCAAGTTGTATATGTGTTTTTGCCATAAATTCCTTTCATCAAATTGCTGAATCCAAGCACATTGATCTATGCTGTCATAATTCTTCAAAAACTCTTGTCTCTTTTTTTTAAAAAATTCTGTATTTTTTACATATCGTATAAAAAGTCTTTAGAAAAAATATACACATACATGATCTATGTTGATCATGTGTACAGTGACTCATTACGGCATGATTAATATTTTTTGTACTTCGGAAAATGTAACAAATATAACCCATTCGGTTGCTAATAGGCTCTCTCTGTGATTATTATAAATGTCAAAGTTAATCTGTAAAATTTGTAATTCTGTTTTCTAGGTTGGCGACGGATACACAGATGTTACATTAAAGATTTGAATTTCTAGACTTCTGTACAACTGCCCATCATGTAGCAACAACACAATGCATAGTCATACAGATAATGTTCAGGAGTCCTCTCATCCAACTCTAGAAGGGAACAAAGAGTACAAAAATGAATTTTAACATGGCATGATTTTTAGTAACAAAATGTCTGGTTTGTAGTAATGTAGCCTGGTGTGATGATTCTTTGGATACACAGAAAGTAGACCAGTCACTGGGCAATCATTCTGAAACTAGCAAAGCATCCAGAATGTGTTAGAAAAGGAGATTCACAAACTAATTTTGCAGCTGACAAGTCTGCAAAAATTGAAAGATACAATCATGTCAACATGGACCAGCATTGTAAAAAATGTATGTGGAACACATGCAGGAAAATGTAAGGGGTTGTGAGAGCATAAGCAGGTCCATCCCAGTATTGGTATAGTATTTCTAATACATTGCTTGTACAAGTACATGTAAGGAGATGTCTGCCTATCCATGGTTTCATCACTAGAGGCTTAATCATTTTTCCTGCCCTGTAGTATAAGGCATACATCCAGGGAGATTTTTTGTCTTCCAGCTTATCATGGAACTGGGCATAAATTTCTGCTTAGGTCATAAGCCAAGTGTTGGTCACTTTTCTTCAGCCCAGAGACTCTCTATGTTCTGATAAAAAAACTCTGATATACACTACAGACTTAAGCAGTACCTTCCTGAGCAACTATTAATATTATTATTATAATAATAATAATTAATAAACAGGATTTATATAGCACCAAGATATTATGCAGCACTGTACAACTAGATCTTTTGTGAAAGCCACTCCCTGGCGATCCTCACAAAACAGTCTTATAACATCTTCTTCGAGCCCCTTAAATCAGGAATGGACATTGGCTTCCAGGAAATGATCAAATCAGGCTCTTTATACAATGCTGGGTCACTATGTCAAATATTCTGAACTAGCCTTAGCAGATTAATTGGAAGGAAGTGTCCAAGGGGCACATGGCCAACCCCTTTATGGTTTACTCTTTAAATGCAGCTTGGTACAAGCTTTACACTCCTTTATTCCTTTTTCTGTGAGCTAACATTCTTTCTAACTAGACACCACCCAAAATGACTTTACATGGCACAGCTAGTCTTTATTTTTTTAACAACCAGGAAAGTCATCCTTAGGAAACAAATGTGTTCTCACACAAAAAGATAAGTATCTCCAAGAACAACACACAGAAGGTTTTCTCTTCTCCATTATCCCACTATTACCTCATTAGTAAGTGAGTTAGTTAGTTAGTTAGTTTGTTTTCCTTCTTATTCTAGTTTCTTTGCTAAGGAGGTGATGATCCTACATATACTAGAGCTTGTGTAAAGGGAGAAAAATCACACACTTCCCTAGAGGCTTTATTTTTTTTTTTGCACTGCTCGGGTGCCACTCACTGCCAAAAAGAGGACTAACTACATACACTTGAAAGAAACTGTTTTAATTTTCTTTAACTCCTTTCACAATATCTCATTTAGTAATTCAAATTTTAAACAGTTTCAGCATTAATGGGAACTTCACCTTAATCTCTCCTACAACCTTCCTTTAGAAAGCAACTGACTGGTGCTTGGTAACACAGAAATATTTTACCAAGTAATTCATGTTTTAGTTTTCACCTACCACCCCTGGGGAGGACTCTTTTAGACTGTTTAGTAAAATGATGATATTTTGTATTAACAAAGATCATATGCAGTGCTGATTGTGGTGTAGTGATAATCATGCAAGTTAAGAGCAAAGGATATACTAGGATCAAATAAATTAAATGTGATTTATTTCCAGTTTTTAAAGTTTAGGACCCTTGTGCCCAACATTTGGCATTCCAGCTCTTAGTGTGCAGATGTAAACCATGTCCTTTGTCTGCTACATGTTGGAGACTTTTGAGCCTTTGCATAGTGACTGTACTGATGTGCGCTGGACTCTAAAACACAATGTTACTGATGGTATTACTGTGGTTACAGCTTGGGTTGTAACCCAAGCAATGCAGTCACTGACATCATTGCTGGGGGTTATTATTTAAGTCACTGATACAAATTCTGGGGGCTTTTACTGTGATCAGTAATAACACATGCTAAGCAGATAATATTGTGTCCACGAATACCAGTGCTGAGTTTATTATTGTGGTCACTGATATCAATGCTGTCAGTTTTAGTATGTTCACTGACACCAATGCTGGAGTTATTATTGCCTCCATGGTCATCAATGTTGTGGTAATTATTGCAACCACTTATAGTGCTGAGGGTTTTTATTGCAGCCAATGACACCAGTGATAAATTCAACTTATTATTTATTGTGTGTTGCAAAATTGTCTTCAGATGTGTTACAGAAAATCTCAATTCATAAAAATGCACTACTATTGTGAAGTCCTCTATGAGTCTTCAGGGCTACAACTAAGGCCTCACAAATATTTATATTTTTTCAATTTCCACCAACATAGCATTTAAAAACATTTACAACAAATTTGGTAGGAAACAAAAATATGTTTTCTAAATCAAACAATTATTTTGTTTGAAAAAATTAAATAAATTGTATTTCATACAAAACAAGGTCTTTTTTTCATTAACACATTGCTTGATATGTATAGGAGCCAATAAACTTGCAAATAGTGTTAACATGCTGTAAGTGAAATATAGCTGTCTTTTAAATAACATTCAAATGAATGCAGACATTTGAGGATTTAAATATATTTGAAATCACCTCAATACTATTTTGTGTGTCTTTGAATGTTTGAGGTACACATGAACATTTGTTAACTGGGCCTTCAATGGTCCCCAATCATCCCTGGTGGTCTATACTGTTTCCCTCTTTTCTGACATTTTTCTTGTCCAATTTAAATATTTTCCTGTACAGAATCCTCCCAGTCAACTTTTTTTAAAGAGTAGTAAAAAGTTAGATATATCAAAATCTAATTGAAAGCAGGTGGATTGCTATATATATAACATTAGTCATATTGTTTGCAAAGGATTATAGTATTTGGGTAATGAAAATTATAGTAACAATTGCAACTTACAGCATTAAGGGAGCAGTTACAGTCCTGAAGAATATAGCTGGCGCAGGTGTGTGGAGTCCAGTCCAATCCAGTGAAGTCCAGTCCAGTGGAGTCCAGTCCCTCAGAGGTAAGTGCTCTGGTCTTTGCAACGCTGGGTCCCAGGTTCGAATCTAGGCCAGGACACTATCTGCATGGAGTTTGCAGGTTCTCCCCGTGTCTGCGTGGGTTTCCTCCCACATCCCAAAAACATGCAGTGAGGTTAATTGGCTTCCCCCCTAAATTGGCCTTGGACAGTATAAATGACATATGACCACGGTAGGGACATTAGATTGTAAGCCCCTTTGAGGGACAGTTATTGACACAACTATGGACTTTGTACAGCGCTGTGTAATATGATGGTGCTATATAAATACTGTGTAATAATAATATTAGTTCTCTCAGTAAAGTCCAAGGAACACAGCTTGTTTTCTATGCTTTTATTCAACAATAAATGGTGCATAAACAAATTATTCAGAGTATCTGCAGTCACGCTCTTTTCTGCATTCCTTTTCTTGGTTGATTAGTGATGACTTTTGGCCAGAATAATACATAAGTCTTATTTTAATAAAGGGCCCCAATAAACCCTAGGGTTTCATCAGTGGTTTCATGATGATAGTTTGATTACCTGTCTGAAGATGTCTTCTTTATAGGTCTGCAGCTGACATTATTTATTAAAACTAGTGGTGTGGTACCAATTAGGCTACTTCTCCACTGCCCTAAAGAGGGCACATTTTCAGTGTCCAGCAATAAAATGAAAAATCTTTTCACTGACCTTCAATATAAAAGGGAACTAATACAATGACCACAAATATAAGGGGACACTTTACTTATATTCGATGTAGGCAGGTATGTTTTAGACTGTGCATATAATCATGATTTAGTAAGGAATTGCTAGGACCTAAACATTTTACACGGGGTTTCTCTAGTATAAATAAAGATAGAGGCTGATCTACATGTATATATTTTTACCTTCTTCACTAAAAGGAGACCTTTTTTTGTAAATGGGTTCATCTTCCATGGTTGTAACTACCACAATCGTGAAAGTGAAATCGCAGGGCTGTTGCTTCCATCTAGTGGCCTTAATAGATAGTGCAACTGATCCCGATCTGATAGTTTTTATTTTAGGAATATTCATATAACAGGAATCACTTATAAGGCTGTAAAGGGTTAGTGTTAGGGGCCCACTTTAACGTAAGTGTTTATTTAAAATACTCTGTTAAAGCAAAACTCCAAAGCAAAGTCTGGTTTGTGTTAAATAGTCACTAAACAAAAAGAGTGCCAATTGTTTCGGGGACAATTTTAAGTTCTTTTTTGTGAAGAGGTGCAAACACATTTGTACAGATAAAGAAAATCTGGACCTTGTTATTTAGCCTTCTACCCTAAACTAAGATCAATATTAACTGTTTAGCAAAGGTCAAGTGTAATCATACCTCCTATATGGTGATCTTATCCATAGCATTCTGCCTCTTAAGGTGCGTACACACTTCCAATTTTTATCGTTCCAATCGAACGACGAACGATCGATTGGGCAAAAAATCGTTCGTAAAAAAGTAACCAACGACGCCGACGAACGAGGAAAGTCGCTGGAAACGAACGACCGGACCGACGGATCGGATTGGACGACGATCGTTGAACATCGTTGGTGTGTACGGTCGTTCGTTGATCGTCCATGTTCAGAGCATGCGTGATGAACGAACGTCCGTTCACTTTCCTGTCGTGCACATAGTTCCTCTATCGCTCAAACGATCGTATCTATTGTGTGTACAATATCTACGAACGATCGTGTCGTTAACTCTATGTGCAGGATCGGTGCTATACGATCGTTCGTATATATCGTGCATGAACGTTCGTCGTTCGTTTTCCAACGATAATAATTGGAAGTGTGTACGTAGCTTAATACCTTAAAAACAAATATTATCTTCTAATACTATCTTTTTGGTAAACCTCTTGTCAGTTTTTCAAAATTCTAGTTTTCATTTATTGCTTGAATCAAGACTGATAAATACATACATACATACTTACATTTATACAATGTATCCCTTGTTAGTATAATACAAAATCAGGCCCACGGTCCATTTGTAGGCTTTGTGTGTTTTTTTTTTTGTTTTTTTTGTATCTTCATCTGTATTGCCTGAATTCATGGAAACTTTAGTTTATTATCTGGTTTTACAGGGTCCTTAGGAATAGAAAGCTGGAATATCAAGATGAATACTATGATTACATGTTTTGAAGAGTGATTCAGAATCCTGGGTGATATGATGGACAAGTAGTGACTTTAGGTATTAGCTGTGTCTATATTTATCCTTCTCAGAACATGAAGGAAGTTGCAGGTCCAGATGTAATTTTCAGTTTTCTAAAGTAAAAAGCACATCAAGAGTTTGGTACAGCTACAGCACAAAACAATGTGTACTAGTCCCCATGCTATTACAGATGCATTTTAAAATAAACTTAAGTGTCATATCAAACGTTTTCTAAATGGAGCTGTTACACAATTGAAGTCCCATTGCATTTATCAAATTTTCCTGTTCAGCTGGCCATCTTCTGGCATGTAAAGTCCTACAAAAGTCTCCAGAGCTTATTCCTAAAGCACTGGCTTGTTTGCTTGCATTGAAGAAAATAAATAAAACTATCAAAAATATGCACATTATGGGTGATTTATTACAGTGTGAAATAAGTGTTCAAGAGCTAAGTAAATAAGGTAAAGCTGTGTTCATTTTAATCATGGAAAAGGTTTTAATTACCAATGTATGTTATTAGGTATTCATTGGTTTTTAAGTCCAACTTAATGCACATTCACTTTGCCAAGTAAACATTTGATACACTACGTTAACAGCTTTTACTACTTTATAAAATGCATATCCTGTGAACCTATAAACCTATGAAGATTACATAATCATACCAATTCCTCACTGTACAGGACAAAAGAAATTTGTATAGAATTGCTGGCATTTGTTTGACAGACACAATCAAAAGTAGTAAAGGTACCACCTTAGTGAATAGTGAATAGGGTCACTATTGCTCGATTCTTAATTCTTTAATTATAAATACAATGCAATTTCAAAGTAACATACTATAGTTCTGCTTTGAAACTTCGTGATGAGGCTGGTCTTTACTACAGAAAAGGACAGGAGTTGTTATTTCTTCAATAAAACATACTTACTAGCTCGTTTGTGTTCTTTTGAAAAAAATGCTGAGCAAATGCAGGGTCTTCCCGGACTGAATGAACTCCTGTCCAGATGCATAGGGATTATGTCATTCCAGCTAAGCAAACCACGATGGTTAAAGATCTGACAAGCAAGAAGATCGGGTGAAGATGGCTGCGCGAAAGCCAGGTCGAGTGAGTGCACTTATAAATTGTGATCAGGCAGGTAATTTAACTGTTTAAATTGCAGAAGGGACATTGCCTGTGCCCTGTTAGGAGACCTGCCTGGTTTCAATGTTTTAATTTTTAGATATAGTCCCACATTATTGTAGTATTTTTAATAAAATCCATTTAAGTCTGAGGCCTCTATGATCTGAAAACTGTTAAAAAAAGAAACCGATTATGGTGAACACGACATTCCTATTAAGAGTTATTTTTCAGAGGATATGGCAAAACAAATATGAGTCAGACAAGAAAGATAGGAATTTGCTATAAAGTTTCCTAAATTCCTTGCAATGTACAATGCCAACCTCGATGGGAACTTTGTCTTTAACATTTACAAATATATTATTATGTACTTATAACACAAACATAAGACAATCAGAAAAACACATTTAGGTTTATAAAATGCAACAACGCTCTTCATATTTCATCCACCTGGGTCATCTTTTTATTAAACTGACACATAGAATGGTAAAACCAAGTTAGAGTTGTGGAGTACCAAGCAGAGTGGAAAATAGCTGATAAATAAAATTTATAATTGAATTTATAAAAAACTTCACAGTTTAAAGAGTCATGAAATTTTCATTTTTTAGGTCCATGGGTTAACTGAGTCAAACCAAGCTTCTTCTTCAAAGACTGTGGCATCTCAGGGGGAGGAGGACGAGGAAGCCTGAAGTAGACCTTCACAGAGTCATAGATGAACCACTGCAGAGCAGTTAAGGTACCAATCATGATGATAAGGGCTGTCAACCCCTTCGAAACACCTGTACATAAAAAAATAAATGTATATTTTTAAGTCTGTGAAACAATAAAATGATTTAAAGCAGAACTAAACTTGCAAAAGAAATACAAAACTTGTGAGCAGGAAGGTTCTCTATTGCAGTAGGGACATGGACTTACCTGTTTGTTCACAATTTTCTTCAACTTCACTCTGTTGCTGGTGCCGACATCTTAACACAGTCCTCTTCTAGGTTCCATCCTGATAAGCAAGGTCAGTATGGCGTAACTCCCATACATGTGCACAGGAGTTCTTTCATTCATTCCTGGCAGGCAGCTATGTGGGAATATACACTTGGTTGCATTTGTGCAGGTCAGTGTACATTACAGAAAAGATTGCGAACAGGCAGGCGAGTGTTTTCTTGCAGAAGGGACATTCCCTTTCTCTTTTTCAATTAGGAATCTGCCTGCATACAATTTTTACTTTGCAAGTTTGGTTCCACTTTAAGTTAGAAAGTGAAAATATACATACCTTTTGGTCCAAGTTGTTTAAGGACTTCCAGAGCAGTGCTTCCCTTTTCTTTGTTCAAAACAGACACCACTGAATCAGCAGGATGGGAGACAATAGCACAAAACACACCAGCTATAAAAGAGGAAAGTTATACTGCCTTTGAAATCATTTAATTGCTGCAACAAATTGCCGCTACCCAACAGTAGGGAATTATGAATAGGTAAATTAGGCATATATTGCATGTGGAGGGGATTAGTAACACATGTCAAATCCTGTAGACTCACCAATATACCCAGCAACAAAGGTCACAACCAATTGTTCGGACTTTGAACATTCACTTCGTGGCTTGGGTACAACATACTTATACAGTACTTCAACTGTACGTTCAAAGCAGGCAAATTTCATCATGGTATATGGAATCTGTCTCATCCATAGAGGAGAAACTCCTTTGTAGAACCTACAAACACAACACACTTAAAATAGTGGCAAAATAGTATGGTTTTAGTACCACAAAAAAACAAAAAAAAAAAACAAAACAAAAAAAAAAGTATGCAGATTTAGGAATATAAACAGGCCAAAACATATGAAAGCACAAATTGCACAATTACATGTGGTGATGAGTTACTGCTCTTTTCCTCCTGAAATAAGCTTGATGGAAACATAAAAGAACAGTGTGCTTTATGTTTCAATTATCTGTCTGCATATTAGCCAAGTCCTATTTGTGGGAAGGGGTACAGCATGAATGTTGCAGTCAATGCCAGCAGAACATTAATAGCTGATATGAATGTATATTATTCTCGCATGCCATGCCAATGACTAAACAAGTGAACAAGTTCCGGAGTGTCACTGAACTGGAACTGATGGATAGATAAAGCTGAACTCAGAACAGGTTCAAACTTTTACAAAGATGGATCAATGGTAATTTAGAAAACCGAAAAAGTAAACCATTAAAAAAGGTGACAAAATGTATTACTTCATGATAGTACAAGATAGTAAAAACACAATCCTGACGTCAAGGCTTCTAAAGATGTGTAGCAGCCTTTTGTGTGTTAGATAACTAGTTTAAGAAACAGATCTTTGGTCTGTAATAAAAAGGTATCCATTACTTACGCCCAAAGTCCTTCTTCAGCATACATCCTGGGTGATGCTTGTCGCAGAGTACTTGCATATCCTGGCTGTGTTTGAATACGGACTTTTGCAGCTTCCATTGGAGCCAGAGCAATATCAGCAAAGAATTCAGCACTAGCAGATGCAGCCAGGTACACAGATGTGCGCCACATATAGGCATTTTCCTAGGATGCAGAAAACATTTGGGTTTGTATAGAGAACACACAAAAAAACATATGTTGCCTGAAAAGCCAATATCATTTAGGACATTTCTGTATGAGCCAGCAGTTTGCTATAAGGTGTATTCAATATGAAAAAGTGACAATTTATGAATCGTGGAATCATTATTCCTGATTCTCTGCACTCTCAACTAGAAGTTACCCAATCATAAGGGCCATACCCAATGGCAATTTTAGAAGTGGCATTTCTTACTATCCAACAATACGTGTAAAAAAAAGAGAATATTGTTTGAGACTCGACAACCCACCATTTGGGTTAATTTTTCTCCCTGCCTCATTAAATACACTGAAAAATCTTTCAGGTTGAAACTCATCATCATTAAGTTGGGATCAAGTACAATATAAGCACAATATTAGGCCAAAAACCTACACAAGGCTTACCTCTCCCAAAATGTTAGCATACAAGATCTTGAAGATTTCATAAAATCCAAATTTGCACAATCCTTGCATGGAATACCCAATAAATGTTGGAGCCCATCCTTTGGCAAGGCCACGAACTCCATCTTCCTTAAGAGTTACAGAAAACCCATTAAAGATGTTCTTGTACTTTTGGGGATCCACCAATCAGGAAAGAAAAAAACAAAGCAATAACGTTAGAAAAACTAAATTAAACTGTACAACCTCATTCAATTCTAAATGTCTGCATTCTAACCTGCTCCTAATAGTAAGGGTGTTACTTTAAAGCACATGTAGTTTATAAACAAATAAATAAAGATGATGAGCAGCTATGTTTGTCTTGCATACTAATAAAGTAAACTAGTCCAGCCATAGTTGTTGGAAGTCAGTTAACTGTTCCCACCCTCTTGCTCTACTGGATATCCACTCCTTTGCTATACACTGTAGTTTATATTTGTCTTTTTCTGCAACTATTTACAATTATGGTGTCTTACGGGTTAGATTTAGCAGCTTAGAGAGCTGTGAATAGTCTTTAACATTAAAAGGACAAGTCCAGCTAAATGTTACTAACTACTACTAGATAGACATAAGGAAACATTGCACGCCTAACCAAGGACCAGGGGTTATGAATTGGACACCTAAAAATAGATAATGAAGGTCCTGGATTATTTTAACCAGAGTTGGAGTTTCAGAATGGAGAAGAAGAGGGAACAGAAGGAGTTTTATTTGCTTTATAGCCTTTTTTAACTTATGTCTTTAGGTTTAACATATAACATATCAGGTGATGAGATAAGGGCTCACTGTTAGCTATTATGGTGGATAGGGATGTAGGAAATTATTGATGCAGGTTAGTATTGGAATGTTAGAACAAATTAAATTGTATTCATTTTACCAAAACAGAGAATCTTTTTTTCCCTCCAGGTCCTGTTAGTGCTATGAAAAAAATCCAGAGCACTGCTTGATACACACACTTTTATTGTTTTAAAAACTGTGCATTATCTACCCCCTGACATCACAGTTTACAGTGTAGATTTTAGGTTGTAATTGGACTTGGCTGATTCACTAGGTGCTCAATAATCCAAAATATATGATGCAATAGTTATGTCAGGGGTCAGTAAATGCATTGTTTTCAATGTATATTAGTGTATGTATGCACATATCTGATATATTCTCCTACAGTTGAAAATTGAAAATCCAGCCATTGATAATCTGGTTCCTTCAGTTTTTCGGATCACATTTTCAATACAAGTATTGTAGTACATGGTTTGGCCACTAATGTTTCGATGACACTGTTGCTTGCTACACTAAATACACGTTGAGACGTCCCTGCTGCCTGCTCCCTGGAACTGTGCCAGATGTCCGCGGGTTCTGTGAAAGGAAGGCTGGCCTGTGTGTGGAGGTGAGTATAACGTTCAAAAATCTGGAATTTTCGAAAATCCGGCACTCCTCAGGTCCGGAGTTTACGGGATTTTTCAATGTCAACTGTACATAATTTATGCCCAGGGGATGGGTGGGAGACAGGACACTTCTTAGGCAGCCACCCAATACTAAAGTGTAGCCTTTCTCAACTTTTTTAATAGGAGGAACTGCTGAAATAACTTTCAAATCTTTAGGGATCTCCTTCTATAATTACCATATCCCCAGCTTACAGATAGATTAGCATAGTGGTCAATGGAAAGAATGTCCCACAGAAAACTAGTTGAGAAACACTGCTATAGAGCACAGTGCCCATAAGTAATAAAGTAGTATTCCTGTATTCTTGTGATCTCTTGATATGTGGATTCTTCCATATGCTTGGTAATCACAAGGTTTGTTTTTTTCTAAAAGAATTGGAAACATCTGTAAAAGCCAGCTTATCAAAGGTCAAAAATGTTCCTGTTACTAAATAACACTATAAAACAGTATAATATAATCAATCTATAATACGATCAATTATAATCAATATAACAATAAAACATTCATGGGTAACGTGCTTCAACCTTAAATTCTGCTTCAGACTGATGGAAATAAATGAAAACATTGTTAGCATTCCCACCTGAATAGGACATTTCACCAAATCCAATGGTACAACAGCAGTGTGAGTTAAACCACAACTGAGGATACCACCAAAGCCACAAAAAGCATAAAATTTTGCTGAGCCATATTCGCAACTGTATTCGCCTAAATGAACAAATCAAAAACAGCATGCTTTTAAAAGACACACATGCATCGGGGTTTAAAATATTTAGTACTGAAGTTAATTTAATTAGCACTAGAACACTAAAACATCAGACAATGTAACATATGTAACATGCACTCTAACATGCAGACACAAACCTGAATTCTGCATTTTATAGACTAGAACATAAATCATAATATTGAACAATATTTTAGATGCTAGGGAAATTGTAGATGTTTGCTACTTTTTGCCATTTGTGTTCTACTAAGGGTAGGGGAATTTTCCTTCATTTCTATATCCTGTTCTGTAATCACAACAGAATGGGAGAGAAATTCCTACCAATGGGAGGGAAATTCTCTTACAGTTGTCCCCATTGGGATATATATATATATATATATATATATATATATATATATATAAATATTTTTGCTTTAGAAGTGCTAAGAAGCAATTTTTTACTTGCATGTCAAATTATCAAATAAATGTTATATATAGGCACTTCTATCTGCATTATATGTGTAATGCTTACAGTCAACATAGACTGGCAGGGATAGCTAGCACCTGCCAAGGGCTGTTATTTGAACCGGACCTAACATGCCTCCACGGGCTATGTCTGGGTCTGTCATAAAAACTGACAGAAACTTGTAAATCAGTGGTATGTCACCAGTATACATAGGAGATAGTGTAAACCAGCTTCTATGCTTCCAAGTGAAAGATCAGAGAAGACCAGTCTCTTATGGTTTAGACCAGTTGAGAATTGATCATACATGCTGGTATATATCAATCAAAATCAAAAGTAGCAATTAGTCAGATTGGTTGGTGGCGTGCAAACTTGGCAGTAAGGCTGCGTACACACGTGCAATAATTGTCATTGGAAACAAACGATCCAGGACAGATCGTTTGATAATTGTTAACAAAAAAAGAGCACAACGACATCGATGAACAAGAAATCTCGCTGGAAACAAACAATTGTTCCGGTGGATCTGATTGGGCCACGATCGTTATTGCACGTGTGTACCTAGTCTAAGTTTGCTTGAGTGAATTAGGTTTGCAAGCACACATTACCAAACTAAAGCTGCATACAGACGCTCAGTTATTGTTATTGGAAACAATCTTTTATGATAAATTCCAGCAACAAAAGACTAAAAGATGAATGAAGGAGCTCTTTACATACAGTGTCGTTCTGTCCTTTAGTGAGGGGAGGGAAGAGAACGAGCAACCAGCACCCCATTGCGCTCTCCTCCCTTCACTATTATTGCAGACTTCATTGTCTGTTTTTCATGGGTCTGTCATCTGCCATGGATATCGGGCACCCTCTGTACACATGTCAGATTCTCACCTGAAAGAAGCCCAACTATTCGTATTGGGCAAGAATCATGTGTGTAACACATACAAATGATTGTGACACAAGAAGATGCATTTGTAACATTTATTTTTAAATGTTCCACTACATGACCTTGTAAGATCAAATATAAACATTAATGTGCAGATATTAGAAGGCAACACCTACTTACTTTAAATGCAGCCAATTATCTAGGACATCTACACATAACACAATTTATGTCAATTAAAATGTTTGCTAAACACTCACCATCATCTACAGTAGCTGCAGCAGCAAGGCGTCGATCAGGTTGGATTTGTGGAGTATTATTCTTCCTTAAAGTCACACATTACTGTCCCAGCTGGAAATTTGGTGCATTGAATGGGTTTACTCGGCCAAATTGTGCAACACTGGAATACATGTTGTCAGCTGTGGGTTTTGACATAAAACACATGAATACTCAAAGAAGGTGAATGACAAGGACACACTCATCTCAAAGGATAAATCTAAGAGGTGTTGGAAAAATAAAGGTTCATTTAAAAGTGAAGTATAGCTAGTATAGGTTTATCTTAGGGTTTGTATTTTCCAGACAATGATTGGTGGAAAGTTGAACAGTATCGCTCAAAGGTAAAATTTACAAATGTTAACATAAGCTTCAAATATTTTCTAAAATGTGGATAAAGTAAGACTCAATCACAAAAAAATTCCCAAGGTAGGACCTGTTCCTCAAAGCATTGATCCTATTTTTGTGTCTTCCTAAGGAAAGAAAGACTGTAGACAGGTAATATACATTTTCCTACCACCAGTAAAAGTAAGAATATTTCTCAACATCACTAAGACAATTTACTAAGTGTACATAAATTGAAATTATAATTGATAAAGTATTATTTTTTAACAAAAACCCTTACCCATATTAATTTATAATTGGACATATCTTAAACAATGACTTTAAGACCTTACTGTAATGTAGTTTGGGTCATGCATACCCAGTACTGAATGAAGTTGTGTATACCTTGTATAGAAAAGTAGTTAATGTAGTAGCAGTGTCATGATCTGTAGTGGTTATACATTCATGTTTTTAGTGTCAGTTTGCAGTTTACACTGAAGTAGGTTACAGTACCTTTATGTATGCAGTTACAAGGTGCTTGTGTTCCAAGGTAATCAGAACCTTCTTTTTTGGAGAATACAAGTAGCTACTGTCATATGCAAGTTGCAGGTAGCTTTGGATGCTACATAAAATAAAGTAATTCAAAAAATAAACTACAGATTGCCACAGACAGTTGTTTTTATAAAAGTAAATCTAGTCCCCCAAAACTCACTCTTTTTTGTAGATTACACTTCAGTCATAATCTATTCAATAATCAGTTCAAGGTGAAGATCAGATCAGTCTTGGTTTAACTATACCTAAAGCCCCAAATCACACAATACAGTACAGCATCAACATGCAACACACCTTGCTGATGGAGTTATGTTGCAGCACACCACAACTCATAGTAATGTACATATTTTTTTATTTGCCACGCATTCCTGATTAGGGCATGGCACAGCACACAGCAATGAATGTGCACTATCACAGCCAAACATTTGTGAGTTTGGGCATAGAAATCTTACTATGTTGGAAACCTAAGCACAGCATAGAATGCTACAGAAAGATTGTCATACTGCTTAATGAATGTGAGCAATGTGAAGAGAACACCCTGCTGGCATTTCCCATCTATGGTAATTGAATTCTATATGACCCTTATCAGAAATCATCATACATTAAATGATCCCCATAGCTGCACCACTAGCACAAGCCTGCAATGATGAGAGCCCCACATTCAGAACACATCTGTCTATATACATTATTAGACTGTAAGCACTGTTTCCCTTACCAGAGCTGAGCACTTTCCTGCAGCTCTCTTCTGTACTGCACAGGTGACATAAAGTGCTAGAAACTGATCACCTGGCCCCGCCCACCTCCTCCCTCCCCTGCCACAGCCTGAGACAGTAACCCTTTGTGGACAGCAGTGCAGCTACAAACAAAGCTACATACACACACTACATCAGTGGTCGCCAACCTTTTCGGACTCGCAGACCACTAAAATTACTGTCTCCTGACCATGAGCTGGGTGTCAATCAAACGGAGAAAACTCCCCGTAGTGACATCATCGTGACATAACCCCGCCAACTATCCTTCATCAAAGATCTGAGCCTGCTATGGGAGAGAAAGTGGGTTGTGTACAGGGACACAGCCAGCCCACTTCCCCGAGCCAGGGATTTGTATGGGACATGGTTTGCGGCTCTGGCTAGTGTGGCCCCCAGCGGGGTGCTTCTCCTGACCCGTTCGGGGTTGCACCAGCCGGAGCTGCACACCACCAGAATTTTCCCGCGGATAGTTAAGTTATGTTTTTGTATATTGCTATTTCCTAATTTATTAGAAATTTCAGGAAAAAATGTTTTACATGAAATTTTATTAAAAGATTTTAACGCAATTGTGTTTGTTTTCTGTGACAATTACTAAAAGAATTTTAGTGTACAGTTAGGGTCCATAAATATTTGGACAGGGACAACTTTTTTCTAATTTGGGTTCTGTACATTACCACAATTAATTTAAAATGAAACAACTCAGATGCTGCAGACTTTCAGCTTTAATTCAGTGGGTTAAACAAAAAGATTGCATAAAACTGTGAGGAACTAAAACCTTTTTTATACACAATCACTTCATTTCAGGGGCTCAAAAGTATTTGGACAAATTAAAAAGCTGAAAATAAAATGTTCAATTCTAATACTTGGTTGAAAACCCTTTGCCAGCAATGACAGCCTGTAGTCCTGGACTCATGGACATCACCAGATGCTGGGTTTCCTCCTTTTTATTGCTCTGCCAGACCTTTACTGCAGCGGCTTTCAGTTGCTGTTTGTTTGTGGGCTTTTCTGTCCAAAGTTTAGTCTTCAAGTGAAACGCATGCTCAATTGGGTTCAGATCAGGTGACTGACATGGCCAGAATATTCCACTTCTTTGCTTTAATAAACTTCTGGGTCGCTTTGGCTGTATGTTTTGGGTCATTGTCCACCTGTATTATGAAATGCCTCCCAATCAAT
>NC_092859.1:79521689-79569190 GCF_032062135.1 Pyxicephalus adspersus | reverse complement strand
AAAAAAAACATTTGCTATTTGCTAGCAAATGTTTTGAATCCTGGACAAGATCCATTCCAGGTTTGCTGGATCACCCAGCTTCACTCATAAAAGTGTATTCTCTCCAGCCTTGGAGAGCTTTCATAAATCAGGGCCATTGTGTCTTGGGCAACTAAAGACCAATTAAACCCCATGTGTGGTTCTGCATTTTTTTCAATGATGGCGCCAGCCAAGAACAAACTGAAATCAATTGTTTAGGCCAAGTTTGCGAAAACAGAACATGATGAGTTTTAACACAATAAAACACATACCAACTCATAAAAAGAATCAATAATTAAAAAGTATTTTGTCTCCTGCATTACAAAATAAATAAACAAAGAAATACTGAATGGTGTTTGGCATTCACTATACACAAGACACTTCGTATAAATACAACTCGCCAATTGGTAACCTCTGTTATTAGAAATAAAATTATATTGTACATATTGATCATTGTACACACTACATTCTAGCATGGTTACAGTGCAGTGAGTTAAACTTTGAATTACTTTCATCCTTCCACCAACTCCATAGAAGCAAAGTGTTGTCTGCTCCCCCACTGTACTCTAACCTGCTCTGTACAGAATGAAGTAAATCCTATTTAATTTTACTAGGCTTCCCTCCAACCACTCCAATCTACCTCATTCTGTACAGAGGAGCCTAGAATGGAGTAGTCGGAGGAAGGCAGAATAAAATGCAGTGGGGTAAAGGAGACAAAGTGCTGGCCTCTCGCATATTCTGAAGTGTTTGGATGGAGGCAGAGTGAAATGTGGTCCTCTCCTAAATTCCCCCATTTCCAGCTTTCTAAATGCTCAGTCATCCCAATGTCCCTCTCTGGTCTAATGGCATGTTAGGCTAACCTTTCCCACACACAGAGTGCCTGCCTGTTTCCTGTTGCCCTTGGCAGAGTATGCAGATTTTCCTACACTTTTAGATTGCATGCAAAAACCAGTGAGAGCAGAAAGTGCTACACCTTCACCTTTCATCCTCAGGCCGAGAACAGAGTGCTATCAACCAGTAGATCAGTAAGTCAGTAGATGATCTGATATAGGGGTTATCAGAGCACATCAGGCTGTATATATGGCTATGGCCTCAGGCAGGGCTATGCTCTGTTAGATGGATCTGTAGTATCGGGATGAAGCCAGTTAACCCATGACACTGAAACAGTGCAAACATAATTCCTGTCTAGGCAGTGTTACACCTGAATGCTGGGCTTTCTGCATGGACGGCTTAGGGTTATATAGGCCCAGTAAGTCATGAATGTGTCTGCTGTGATCTTTTTCCTTCTTATGAGGCGTTCTAACCGATTTAACCCTTTTTAACTCTTACAAGATAAGCATAACCATTCCCTTGGAGCCCAGTAATACCGAGCTATTGTCATGCCTCATTCTTTCTGGACCCACCCACTTCAGTTTGGCCACACAAGCCCATTTTGGAGCTAAACGTTTTCCCAAGTATGATTATTAGCATACCTTCAAGCATCTATACTAATACCTAGATCCCTAAATATCAGTTTTTGTTTCAGACTCCTGTGCTTGTTTAGAACACAAAACAGAAAAGTTTAATTGCGTAGGAGTTCTATTAGAGAATACTGTGGTAGTTGCCATTTGCCAAGGAAAATAGTATATGAGATAAAGAGAGAAACATAATTGTTATTCAAACAGTATTGACTGGACAATAAGTAATATAATACCCCGTGCGGAATTATAGAGAGTATAAGTACATAATAGACTGAACATATGCTCTGTGTTGAGTTTGGATATTCTGATAATAACACAAATGTATGTGAGGAGTGCAAAATTTTAAAAAGAAAGAACAAATTTGGGTCAAAGATAATATTAAAGTGCTGTAAAGTATCTTATTTGATCTCTTTGCATTGGGGACAACCAGCGCTGGATCGATCTTTGCGGAATGTCAACATGTAGACAACGCTGGAGCTTACAAAGGTAATTATTATTTTATTAGTTAAAAAGGAGAGTTGTCCCCTAATTTGAAAGGGCTGATTTAACTATTTTGGGGAATGTATGTAAGGTATACTTTATACCCTATACTCATTCCTAAGGGGGTAAGCATCTGGGGTCTCCTTAACCCCCCTAGAATTCTAATTCTGTAAGTTTTTTGATGCAAAAAGTGATCCTAATTTTTTTGCATAGAAATTTTTGTTTATATTGTGGGCCTGTAATTCTTAGGATTAACCTCTGCTCTGCCTCTCCAGAGCGATGCAAAGCACAATGCAGACCTTCTGCATTGTGCATCGCATCTTCCAGGAGATGTGAGCAGCAATAGCAAATTCTGGGGGTGGTGCCAGCTGGCATCACCCCCAGAATTTAGCAAGGGAGAGATAGGTGATGGGGTGAACTCCTAGTCTTGTTAGATGATATGGGAGTACAGGAGGGGGAGAGATAGGTAATGGGGTGCACTCATATTGTTGTGTGGTAATATGGGGGTGCAGGAAGGTGTTGTGTACAGGAACCTGGCAGGTGATAAGAGTGCACTGGTATTTTTGCTGAGCTATATCTGCGCAGGTGATGGTGATGCACTAGAGTATTCCCAAGACAGTATTTCGGTATAGGGAAGGTAAGCCAGATGTTGGGGTGGATTGCTATTATTCGAGTGAGATATGTGAATTTAGGAATAGGAGGCACATGATGTGGTGCCCTGGTATATTTTAAGAATAGTTAGGGAAAGGGGGTCCGGAAGATAGCCAGAGATGTTGGGTTGTACTATTATCACACTGCCATTACTACAGAGTGGTATGGGGTTCAGAAAAGGTGAGACAGGAGATGGGGTTCACTGGTATTTTTGCAGGGTGGCATGGGGTTCTGCAAGGTTGAGAGAATTGATGGGGTGCACTGGTATTATTGCAGAGTGGTATGTGGTTCAACAAGGGTGAGACAGAATATGGGGTGAACTGGTATTATTGCATGGGGTTCAGGAAATGTGGGAAAAGTGATGAGGTGCACTGGTATTTTTCATGGGTGGTATGTGGTTCAGCAAGTGTGAGTCAGGGGATGGGGTGCACTGTTATTATTACAGGGTGGCATGTGGTTCAGAAAGTGGGAGATGAATGATTGGGTGCATTGGTATTTTTGCAGGGTGGTATGGGGTTCAGGTAGTGTGAGACAAGTGAAGAGGTGCGCTGGTATTTTTTCAGGGTGGTAAGTAGTTCAGCACGGGTGAGTCAGGGAATGGGGTGCACTGGTATTAGTGCAAGGTGGTATGGGGTTCAGCAACTAGTATTATTGTACGGTGGCATGAGGATGCAGGCGCAGGAGAGACTTATGATGGGGTTCACTCCTATTGTTGTGAGGTGATACACCCTTGCTGAACCACATACCACCCTGCAATAATACCAGTGCACCCCATCACCTGTCACACCCTTGCCAAACCCCATACCACCCTGCAATAATAACAGTGCACCGAATCACCTGTTTTAGCCTTTCTGAACCCTTTACCTCCCTACAATAACACTAGTGCATCCCATCACCTGTCTCACCCTTCCTGAACACCCATATCACCCTGCAACAATACCAGTAATACTCATCAGCTATCTCTCCCTTGCTGAAATCAATATTACCCAGCAATAACATCAGTATACAAAACACCTATCTTCACTTTACCCCATCCTTCCATATCACCTGTAATAATTCCATATCACCCCAATACTTCTCACCCTTGCCTATCCCCATACATACCTGCATTAGAAGCAGTGTGAGACTGGTGATGGAGTGCACTGGTATTTAATTCCAGTGAACCCCTATCACCTGTCTCACCCTTCCTGAACACCCATATCACCCAGTATAAAAAACACCTATCTTCTTTTTTCCTCCAACATTCCATATCGCTTGCAATAATACCAGATCACCCAATTACTTGTTTCACGCTTGGGGGGGGGGGGGTAGGCAAGGGTGAAATGGGTGAGGTTATGGGGTACACTGGTAGTATCACACTGTGGTATAGGGTTCAGCAAGAGTGAGACAGATAGTGGAGTGAATTGGTATTTTTGCAGAGGATATGGAAGGATTGGGAAAAGTCATGACAGGTCTTGTTTATACTGGTGTTATTGCAGGGGAATTGGGGGTTCAGCAAGGGGGAGACAGGTTTTTGGGTGCCCTCCTATTGTTGTGATGTGATATGGGGTACAGGCGGGGGTGAGACAGGTTATGGGGTGCACTCCTATTGTTAGTTGTTTTGGGGTACAGGAGGAGGTGAGACAGATAATAGGGTGCACTCCTATTGTGAGGTGACACACCCATACTAAGCCACATACTAGTGAAACCTATCACCTGTCTCACCCTTACTGAACCCCATACCACTCTTCCATAATACCAGTGCAACCCGTCATCTTTCTCAGCCTTGCTGAACAGCCATATCACTGCAATAATACCAGTATACAAAATGCCTGTCTTCACTTTTCTTCATCCTTCCATATGCCCTGGAATAATTCCAGTTCACCCCATTACTTGTCTCACTCTTGCTAAACTCCATACCACCCTGCAACAATAACAGTGCCCCCCATCACCTGTCTCACCCTTGCCTAACCCCATACCCACCTGCATAAATAGCAGTGCGAGACAAGTGATGGGGTGCACTGATATTATTGCAGGGTGGTATGGGGTTCAGCAAGAATCGGCTAATTGATGGGGTGCACTGGTAATATTGCAGGATGAAATTAGGGTGAAGGAGTTGTCAAACAGGTAATGGGGTGAACTGGTATTATTACAGGGGATATGGAACGATGGGGAAAAATTATTGCAGGCGTTTTGTATACTGGTGTATTATTGCAGAGTAATATGGGGTTCAAAATAGTAGAGATTGGTTATCTGATGCTTTCCTACAGTCATGAGGTGATATGGGGGTACAGTAACGGGTGATTGGGTGTACTTCTATTGTTAGGTTACTTGGGGGTACAAGAGGGCGTGAAACAGATGATGGGGTGCATTCCGATTGTTGTGATGTTACATGGGGGTACAGGAAGGGGTGGGATAGGTGATGGGAAGCACTGGTATAATTGCAGGGTGGTATGGGTTCAGCAAGGGTGAGTCAGGTTTTAGGGTGCACTGGTGTTATTGCATGGTGGCATGGGGTTCAGGAAGTGTTCAACGAGTCATAAGGTGCACTAGTGTTAACACCCTGAGCGGTAACCCTGAGTGTGACCCTACTCTGAGGGTAGAAAAAAATGCTGGAAGCGGTAACCCCAAGTCACACTCGACCACTTGGGAGTGCAAGAGAAAACATTGGGGTGGGATCTGGGGATGTTTTTTTGGCTGTAATGACTTCTTTTTTTCTTTTTTGCGGTATAGACATGTCATAGAAGAGACATCATCCACTTCAATAAGAACCAAAGAGCGGAGCTTAAAAAGGAAAACAGATGAGCATGAATCTAAAATCTTACGATATGAGAATCAACACAATGTAATTATAGTGAGCAGGGGTGGTGACATAGGAGAGTGTAATACAGCTAATAAAAGTGCTGAGAATTGAGGATTTAGGGGTTAGATCTGTTTTTAGATCAATTTTTCTGCTGTTTTAAAGAATTGTAGTTGATCTGGATGGATGTACTAATGAGTAATGTGATGAAGGAAAATTCCTGGTGGGGGGAAGAGTTAATGTGCTGTTAGACACAGGCATTAAAGAGGAACTCTATCCTCTATTGTTTATCCTGTATGGAGCGTCCCTGACATCCGGGTCACAGGTATGGGATCGCAAAGAAGAGTGAATCATATAACAGTAATACACCTAAATTGAGCACAGGTAGCAAATAAGTAAAAAAAAAGCTGGTTTCTTGTTTCTCCCATAAAAAGAATGACAAATGTGTGATACTTCTGCACAAATAGTGTAAATGGGTATATGCGTATAAATTTGGGTGGTAAAAAATATTGTTTTTTTGGCGACAGTCCTTTATACTTCAGTAATTTACTTTTGTTATTTTTTTTATACAGGTATACAGATTAAAAAATCCAGCAACTTCCGGACCTGAAGAGTGCCGAATTTTCCAAAATTCCGGATTTTTGGATTGCCTGTAATTATGTATTCCCGCCATCTAGTGGCAAGTGACAGTACTACACCCGAATGGAATCCGCTTCTTACTCTGTGAGAATGCCAGGGCTAGTCATGCCGGAAAATTGAAGGATCCGGATTATCGATGGCCGGATTTTCCATTGTTAACCTGTATTGCTATTTCTTAATTTATTAGAAATTTCTGTCAGAATGTTTTTGCATAAGCTCTTAATAAAACATTTTAACGCAATTGTGTTTGTTTTTGTGACAAATACTAAAAGCTTTTTAGTGTATGTGAGTTTTGTATATAATATACATTTCTGTTTTAACACAATATAACACATACCAACTTATAGAAAGAAGCATTGATTAAGTATTTTGTCTCCTGCATTACAAATTGAATAAACAAAGAAATACTCAACTGTGTTTGGCAATCACTAGACAAAAGACACTTGTCATCAATTGATAACCTCTGTTATTAGTAAAAATTATTATTAAAAATTATATTGTACATATTGATCATTGTACACACTATATTATAGCATGGTTACAGTGCGGTGAGGTAAACTATGAATTACTTTCATCCTTCCACCAACTCCAAAGAAGCAAAGTGTTGTCTGCCCCCCACTGTACGCTAACCTGCTCTGTACACAATGAAGTAAATCCTATTTCATTTTACTAGGCTTCCCTCCAACCACTCCAATCTACCTCATTCTGTACAGAGCAGCCTAGAATGGAGTAGTTGGAGGAAGGCAGAATAAAATGCAGTGGGGTAAAGAAGGCAAAGTGCTGGCATCTTGCACATTCTATTCTAGCCTGCTCTGTACAGAATACAATAGAAAGGAGTGGTTGGATGGAGGCAGAGTGAAATGTGGTCCTCTCATCCATTCTTGCCTGATGTTTCCCCCATTTCCAGCTTTCTAAATGCTCAGTCATCCCAATGTCCCTCTCTGGTCTAATGGCAGCATGTTAGATTGTCTTGCTAACCTTTCCCACACACAAGGTGCCTGCCTGTTTCCTGTTCCCCTGGACAGATCATGCAGATTTTCCTGCACTTTCATATCATATGCAAAAACCATTGAGAGCAGAAAGTGTTACACCTTCACCTTTCATCCTTAGGCAGAGAACAGAGTGCTATCAACCAGTCAGTATCGATCAGATATAGGGGTTATCAGAGCACATCAGGCTGTGGATAGGGGGCTATGGCCTCAGGCAAGGCTATGCTCTGTTAGATGGTTTTGTAGTATCGGGATGAAGCAAGTGAACCCATGACACTGAAACAGTGCAAACATAAATCCTGTCTAGGCAGTGTTACACCTGAATGCTGGGCTTTCTGCATGGAGGGGTTAGGGTTATATAGGCCCTGTAAGTCATGAATGTGTCTGCTGTGATCTTTTTCCTTATTATGAGGTGTTCATTATCAAGATAAGCATAACCATTACCTTGGAGCCCAGTAATAATGAGCTATTGTCATGCCTGATTCTTTCTGGACCCACCCACTTCAGTTTGGCCACACAATGCCATTTTGGAGCTAAACGTTTTCCCAAGTATGATTATTAGAGTACATTCAAGCATCTATACTAATACCTAGATCCCTAAATATCAGTTTTTGTTTCAGAATCTTGTGCTTGTTTAACGTACCGAGCATGGTAGGGAGGTAGCATGTATCCCACAGACATTGATCCATTAAATCTGATCTAATGACTATAGGCCTTGCCTGTATAACAAAATATTTGCAAAGCTTTCATCAAACTTCAAACAGCAATGTTTAATCTTTCAACAATGAGTTTCAACATTGAGTTTAGGAGTTTAAACACATATCTGTATGGGGGTACTACCGTGTTTCCCCGAAAGTAAGACCTACCCCGAAAATAAGACCTAGCACTTTTCCCCCCAACCCGCCCTAATATAAGACCTACCCCGAAAATAAGACCTAGTAGAAAAAAGTGTTTTTTTTCATTAAAAAAAGTATATAAGACCTACCCTGAAAATAAGACCTAGTGTGTTTTTGGAAGCCCAAAAGAATATAAGACAGTGTCTTATTTTCGGGGAAACACGGTAGGGGTCACCTTAAGGAGTCAGTGCACATTATTAAGCCTCCTAGCGGTAGACCCGAGTGTTAATAGGGGTGGATTTTCCAGGCAAAAAGCAGAATTCCCGTGTCGTGGAGAACCGTGAATAGCAGTGCACCCCGTCACCTGTCTCACCCTTGCTGTACCCTTTACCATCCTGAGATAATACCAGTGCACCCTATCAACTGTTTCAACCTTGCTGAACCCTTTACCACCATGCAATTCTTCCAGTGCACCCCATCACCTGTCTCAGCCTTCCTGAACACCCATATCACCCTACAAGAATACCAGTAATACCCATCACCTATTTCTCCCTTGCTGAACCCCATATTACCCTGCAATAACACCAGTATACAAAACACCTGTCTTCACTTTTCCCCATCCTTCTATATCCCCTGCAATAATACCAGATCACCCCATTACATGTCTCAGACTTAGGGGGTTAAGCAAAGGGTGAAATAGGTGATGGGGTGCACTAGTATTATTGCAGGGTGGTATAGGGTTCAGCAAGAGTGAGACAGACAGTGAACCTCATCACCTGTCTCATTCTTGCCTAACCCCATACCCACCTGCAGTAATAGCAGTGTGAGACAGACGAGTGATGGGGTGCACTGGTATTATTGCAGGGTGGTATGGGGTTCAGCAAGAGTGAGATCATTGATGTGGTGCACTGGTAATATTGCAGGATGAAATTAGGGTGAAGGAAGTGTAAAACAGGTAATGGGGTTAACAGTTTTTTTGCAGGAGATATGAAAGGATAGGGAAAAGTGAAGACAGGTGTTTTGTATACTGATGTTATTGCTGGGTAATTTGGGGTTCAGAAAGGGAGAGATAGGTGATGGTGTGTACTCCTATTGTTAGGTGATTTGGGGGTACAGGAGGGGGTGGGAGGTAATGGAGTGCACTCTTATTTTTGTGAGGTGATATGGGTGTACAGGAGGGGGTGAGATAGGTGATGGGGTGCACTAGTATTATTGCAGGATGGTATGGGGTTCATCAGGAGTTAGACAGATAATGGGGTGAAGTGGTATTTTTGCAGAGGATATGGAAAAATGAGGACAGTTGTTTTGTATACTGGTGTTTTTGCGGGGTAATATATGATATTAATAAATCTATCTGCGCACTTGAAACTTTTTTGAGCAGAATGTTATTGTATATACACCCAGCAGTCTGGGTGGAACACAAACCTTTCATGCAGGGAACCGATTAGCCGTGATAAAAAATAGCATGAGGCGTGTATATTATCCCTTTTGCAGGTATTCAGGTTCTGACCTTGACTCCAAACTGCTAAAAGCTAGAAGAGCACTGCTGTCTTGATAAGGCTAAAACTGCTTTGAGAAAATGCCAACATACTTTTTTTGGGTTTGTAAACAAATGCAGTGTAATTTAAGCTAATGCTGTCTGATCTCAAAGAGGGTGCTTCTTTAGCGAAGTCTCCAAACTTGCATTTGCTTTTTCCTTCAAATGGGCTGTGGATGCAATAACAGATTTTAAAAGATCTGTTGTTTGTTTTTGCCCTTAACTTCCCTTCACTCCTACATCGCTTACGTCAAGAGGTCCCTAAATACAATATAGGCACCTATTTGTGGTTCATCCATTGTAATCTTCAGAAAATGGTGGTACAGCCTAAATGAAATCCAGGCCCTACCTATTGCTGTTCTCTGACTGTTAATCACACTGCCATGGTGTAATGATAGTGTACCTCCCTCTCTCAGCTCTCATCCAACTGTTGGAACAACATTTTTTGTACACTCACCAAACTAGTAATGCTGACCAATATCCCACCCCCCTTTCCTATACTTGGCAACCCTACCTCCTGTCCCAGCCCGTTGGACTCTGGATACAGATACTTAGCAGAGCAAGCTACTTCATTTGCTTGTTTTTTTTCACAGAACCTTTTGGCCCTCCATATCAGAGATGAAAGATGATGCAGAGTTTGCTCCACTGGGCTTCTGTTGCATTATCCAGCTTAGACATTATATACGCTTTCTTCCATCACTAGACCAATTTCTCTGTTCTTTTACTGTTTTTGAGCTTTGTTCAGGTCATGGTCCTGTACATTAGGTAGTGTCCTTGCTATATGCGACCTTGATTGTTCCAGAACCTGACTCACTGTACTTACAAAGATGGGAAATGGACTTGGGTAGGTTACAATAACAAGTCTCCATGTTGTTTCTCTTTGCCCATAAGTCCTCCTCTATCAGTACTGCCTACCAAGAGCAGCGATACAAAATGATCACTTTAATGTCCTGACACTTTACACTATACAGTTTTTCATTGGAGAAGAAGTGTTGATACTGCAACGAAGGGGTAGGCATGCTCTTTTATATATTTTGGGACTGTCCCACAACAAAAAAAAAGGTTTATCACAGTATGCAAAAAATATACAGATGAGATCCCTTTGAAACTAGCTTTCTTTATGCTTCTCTGGTCATGCCTATAGTAATTTTCTGCTCACTCGCCAAGAGGGCTCGGGCATGTATTCCAGCTCTCTGGACTGAAGCGGGGAAGCCTACTCCAGCTCTATGGTTCTCTAAGATTAATGAGGTCTTATCATTGGAAGAAATGACTGCTACTTTATAGGTTGATATAACCTAATTTAGGCCCTTTCTCTTATCCTCCAATCCCCCCACACCCTGCTTTCTTTTTCCTCCTTTGTCCCATTCCCCTCTTCTCTATTTCTTTTATTCTTTTCTTGTTATATATATGTATATTGACCACTGAATTAGCAGACTGTTTCCTATCCTTTTACTAAACTGAACACTACCGTTATCCCTCATACTTGACCTGACCACTAGGGAATAGCAAGAGCCTTTAACAGGATGGGAATTAACATATATAGGACTTATTCCCATCTTGTTAAAGGCCCTTGCCATTCTACTGATGGTCAGGTCAAATGAAAGGATAGAAAAATCTGCTAATGTATGACAAAGCTAATTCCCATCCTGTGAAAGGACCCCAGCATTCCTCTAGTAGTTAGATCTAGAATTAGAATACTGGTACAAGAACCTTATAATACCTCTTAGTAGTCAGGTACCAATCCTGGACCTGACTAGTGGGGAATGCTGAGGTCTTTCAATGGCATGGGAATTAGCCTTATTGTATATGAGCAGGCTTTTTTATATCATTATATTGAACCTGACTACTAGGAGGCATCATAAGGTCCTTGTATTTAATAGGAATTGGCTTTGATTTATATGGTTGGGCATTTCCTATCTAAATGCTAGACCTGACCATTAAGGTAACGATAAGGTCCTTGTTACTGGATGGGAATTGGTCTTGTTATATATGAGTGGGCTTTTTCCTATTCCTATACTGGACCTGACCACTAGGGGGCATCAGAAGTTGTACTGTATAGGAATTAGCTTGGTCATTTTTGAGGTGGCTTGTTCCTATTCTTATACTAAACCTGACCACTGAAATAATAATGAAGTCCTTGTACTGGATAGGAATTAGCTTTGTTATATATGAGCAGGCTATTTCCTATCCACGTTTTTCAGAGCTAACCACTAGCAGGCATCATAAGGTCCTACGGAATAAGAATTAGCCAGATCATATATGCGTGGGCTATTTCCTATCTCTATACAGGAGCTGACCACTAAGCAGTAAAAGATCTTTGTACTGGATGGGAATTAGACTTGTTATATATGAGTGGGCTATTTCCTATCCAAATACTGGACCTGCCAATAAAATAACAATGAGATCCTTGTGCTGTATAGGAATTAGCCTGCTCACACGTGTGTAAGCAGCAGGAAAGTTGCTGCTGATTTGTGCACCACTTGGCCATGGTCAAAGATAAATAAGTAAATAAAAAAAACTCTATAAACTCTACCACTAACATTTCCACCTAAGAAAAAAGTGTACTGAACTTTTCAGTGATGAACAAAAAAAGCTTAGGCATAGTGGTACTAAATATTTACAAGTATTTACAGTAAAAACACTGCACCAAATAAACTGTACAAGATCAATAGAAGTCTATATATCTTTTGTCTGGTCATCCTTTTCTAGTTTCTAGATCTCATTTTTCAATTAGTTTATTGTTTCCCTGCTAGCTTTAATCTTTCCTTTAATTCTGATATTTCAAAACTGGTCATCTGGACTGCATCTATCCTTTCTTTAGTTTTTGCTTCTAAATCTGTAACTAGATAGGAAGAAAAAAAAGAAATAACAGCTTACAGCATCCAGATATACTGAACCTACCTACAGAGACAACTTTGGTTTTGTGCTAGTTATGTACCATATGACAAACCATGACCAAAACTTGTTTAATAATAGGGAAAGTCTACAAAACTTTACTTGCATTCTGTTTCATGTTTGTAAGCTCCAAGTGTTAATTGCCGCAATGTGGTAAGAAGTTGCTTCATCATAGCTGTTGGATCCTAGAATATCTAGATACATTGCCCCTGATTCATCAAGCAAAATCGGATTATCGGTCGCGCATTCGTATTAGCGATCCGGAATCGCGCGCGCGCGCTTCCCGCGATCGCGGATTTCAATGATGAATCAGGGGCATTATAACATACTGACATTACTACATGATTCACTAAAATTATTGCCATTTTCACTACAAATCCTATTTATCCAAAAAGCAAAACCAAGGAAAAGGTTCTCACCATTTCATCGTAAAACTCTGAGACCACCGTCTTCTTTTCTAGCATAGCATTTGTGTCAGACTGAAACAGCTTCAATTAATGGTACAAAGTGACCTGGAATGATTAGGTGTAAAACACAAAAATTGATTATGTCTACAATTGGCAGATGTTTAGAATTAAGACCTAAAGCTGAACTATGGCCACAAATTTATTTACAAATATTACTCAATTGTCACAAACACAGATATTACCTTGGAAAAGAATTAGGGACATTATAACTGTCCTGTGCAGAAAGAGCTGTGGGAGTGATGGAAGCAGAAGAACTAGAGGAGGCAGATACAACACCAACATGGTTCTCCCCAGACCCCTTTTATTGGGCGGAGCACCCAGCTCTCATCCCAGCTCTAATCCTCTGAACTTGTTCAGTCTTCTATTGATAAAAAAAAAAAAAAAAAAACGAAAAGGTGTGTGTGTGTTCCGCATGACATTCTGCAGCCTTACAACTCTGTGTGTTCAAACCTAGAGATCTCCTAAACCATTGGTCGTAATGATTCAAATTTCAGGGTACACAGAGGATAGCTACTACTAACCAAAATATCAGCCCTAAAGGTTTTAGGAATTTAATGATATTATTTTAAAGATACTATTTTTTTGGACAAGGTTAAGGTGGTTAAATAGCATCTATCTGCCCCTTCTCTACACACCCATGTGCAATCTGTCCAAGTCTAAAGCTGGGTACACACATTCAATGGTTCTCTTCCCATAATTGGCTTAGGACCGATGTCGGACAAGGATCTGGCATGTGTACAGCGCCCGTCGTCTATCGTCCGAACGACCGTCCTGGCGGATCCACGGACAATGAACGATCCTAATGAAATTGAAGGGGGAGAGCGCGTAGCAGGGTGCCGTTTCGTCGCTCTTCCCGTCGCCTTTCCATAGACCAGACTGGTGCTGTATGTACAGCACTCGTTCATGCATCGTGCAGGCGTTAATCATTATAAAAGGATCGTGAAAGATTCTTTCTAACGACAATTATTGCACGTGTGTATGTAGCTGAACACATTTTACAGATTATAGCATTATATAATCAAAAAGACCAAATATTGGTATTTTTATATCTAGGGTTTTCTTTCAGAGTTCAGAGAGTGCAGAAAATATGACCTGTAAAATGCATATCAGATTATTACAATTTTGCCCTGTCCTGAAAACAGAAAAAAATATATTTTTACTAAGTCATAAGAATAAGATAATATAGTTTAACATAAGCCATCAGTGTATTCACTATATTTTTAGAGGGGAATAAAAAGCAGTTTGTTTCCACCTATATAAACATTCTATATTGGGTTTCCGTGGTTTTTCATATATTAAAGCGTACCTAGACAACCCAAGGTAAAAATTCTGTTTGTTTGTGGGTTTTTTTAAGTGCAACACCCTTTTTTTTTGAAAGAAAGAACCAGAAGAACAGGGAAAAGATGGTGGCACCTAGTGTGCCAGACGAAGACGGATGCCGGGGCGACGCGGGACCCAATGGAAGAAACTGTCAGATGGATTGACTACTCTGCGGGACTGAAAGTAAGTGTATTTTTTTTGTAAGTTGTTTTTGGGTTTACTTCCTCTATAAAAATCGGAAAGGATTTCAAAGTACCAAGTCATAATCACCCAGGAAATAGTTTAGGGCCCCTAGTCAGTGGCAGCGGATTTCAGCACACAGCCTGATCAGAGATATACTAGTACAAAGTCCCATTATGTGCCATACATATAATACATGACTTTATTGATGCCTAATCATTGCTTATCAAAGGGCTCCATTCCTGGTAAAGCCCCCTGGATACTTTGTTGTCAGTCATTCTGAACACGTTGATATATGACCTAAGCTGACATTGCTGTATCATTTTCAGTTGGCAGATAACCGGAACCAATGTAATATGTATAATTGGTAATCATTCCCTGTATACCCAGCATTAAAGTAAGATCAAAAGTGAACTCAATGTACGGGATATTTCTCCACAAACATAAAGCAGTTGCCATTACCTTTTTAAATTTTTAACCAACACCTACATACAAAGAAATCTACACTCACCCCCCTATGATAAATACACTCACACATAAATATATATACAATGAACCATATTACCTCATTGCGATACGGTTTGACATAAACCGTCCATTGGTAAGTATGGCCATCCTCTTCTCTCTTCTTGACAAAATAGCGTGCCGCATTTCCACCTATAGAATTTATAAAATATAGATGTTATAAGATAATATATTACTTAGTATATAATACAATAATGACCTGGATGACTATTGTACAAAACAAAATAATAAAATATAGCAGAGGAAACAATATAAACGCACTAGGCCTGGGGTTTCCTATGTCCATAGCTCCTCCTGTATTAGATGATGTACCCCTGACATCAGAATCATCCAGGAATGAGAACTGCCCATGTCTGCACACACTGAGATAGGTATTAATACAAACCAGAGCTCAGTTTCTGTCAGGGTTATTATTTTTTTCCCAAGTTGCTCATCTTAGCTCATGTCATGGTTCAGAATTATACACTGATAACCTATCAGAGCAATGTGAAGGATTCTTAGCACGGCTGGGGTTTCCATACAGAAGAGAATCCCCTGTTATCACAGATATGCATGTCTTCCACAAAATGTATGGGGCCATAAGGGGTCATAGGGGCAATACTGCAGCCACTGTACCACCCAGCCACTTCTTCCTTCACTGCTCCATGTTCTTTACCATGGAGGAGAAATCCCTTTAGTTGGCTGCTAGATCTGATGTCATTGCTGCATGTATGTGCAGAAACAGGCAACAAATGGATGAAGATGAGGAGGGACCTGAGATGAGAGACATGGGGCCTGGAAGACTGAAGATGAGAGACAAGGGGCTCTGAGGATAGATGAAGTTGATAGGACAACACTGGAGCAGCAGATGAGTACAGTTCCCCTTCTTTCCATCAATCAGACGTATATTATGGCTACACAAGCAACTATCTGGATGCAGCTAAAACACTGCATGACTGAGTGATGTCTAGAGACTGTAATGTCACTTCTGTGCGATTTCCAAACTCCTTGTTTAGGTGATCCATGGCTTAAGTAGACAGCGTTGTTCAGGATATCTTCCTGCACTTCACATTCCCAATGGGTGAATGTGGAAACATCTGTGTGAAATCACTTCCATCTACAATACAAGAACTGGGCTCCAATCCATCCCCATGGTCACACACGTGTCCATGAAGCTTCTTACACATCATATGTATTATAGCAGGAGGCTGATGTCAGGGATTTCAGGAACAGTCACCGATATATCCATAGCTTTATTCTGATGACAGTGTATTTCTATAGACAGCTTATTTGTGGCCTGCAGTCATTCAGGGTCTATAAAACCAATGTACCTCCAGCAGAGACATGAATGATAGTGTAAATCTGGTCAGAAATCTTATGTCCTCTGCTCTGCTGCTTATCCTTTCTCAAATTTTTTTTATCATGGGGGAACCCTCACAATAAATTTTAGGTCTCGGGGAACCCCGGACAATATTTAGCATATGTCCAGTTCATGATGCTGGAGATTGGGAACAATGTCATCCTTACAAATAGCCAAATCATCATTGGTGTCAGGGGCAAGTGACCTGAGAGGCATAAATTGCTCATGGAACCCCTAGCACACTCCAGAGGAACACTGGATGAGATAGCAGGGGTCACCTTATCCCCAGCTCTATGTACTACAGAACTGGGTATTGTGGAAATGAGGGGAATGGAGGGGATTTGTAGCCTGCTGTTAGGGTGACAACACTGGTGTTTTATAAATAGAGCAGAGGGAAAGTTGTCACAATTGGGCAGGAAGTGTGTTAGTGGCAGGATCAGCAGGTCAACGTTCATGCAGCCACCAGATCCCATTCATTAGATGACATTGCTGCTCCTGCATTCTCTGATATCACAAACTCATCGCAGGATTTCTCTGTACACCATCATGAACACCAGCAGTGGAGTGGTGTCGTTGTGTGTTGTCAGTGTGTGGTGTTAGTGTCTGGTGTCAGTGTGTGGTGTCGGTGTGTGGTCTCAGTGTGTGAAGTCAGTGTGTGGTATCGGTGTCTGGTGTCAGTGTGTGGTGTCGGTGTGGACTGGGCGTGGTCTGGTCTGGGTGTTGCTGGTCTGGTCAACATCAAGTTATTTGTTCAGCGAGATGTTGTAAACATGTAGCAGCATGCAGTCCCCTGCAGAGATTACGGTATTTGGCCTTCTGGTCACTCTTTTCCCACACCCTTTTCCCACACAATGAACAAACTGATTACACCAGTAGACCAGCCCTAACAAACATTTTTGAATCTGCAAGTCCCTGCAGAAAGCTGATCTTTGTCATCTGATTTTTAGCATTCAAGATTTAACAGAAACCACATATCATTTTGACAGCTCACTTTTCTGCTTACTCATTGCCTCTGTAGAAAAATAAAAAAAAATATACAGCATCTTTTGAAAGAATATGTCTTCTGTAGTATGCTTGCTAATGCCATTCATAGACAGTCAAAAAGCTAGTGGAAGGGGCCATATACCCAATGTTGGGCTGAATGGTCACCGCCCCCCCCCCCCCATATTTTCACTTCGCTGAATCTGGCCCTCTTTGCAAAAAGTTTGTACACCCCTGAGCTACACAGTGGAAGGGAGGGGGAGGATAATTCACTCTGTAGGCGGGCTAATATACCTGTGACAATAAACATGGCGGCTGGATGGGAGTGCAGATTACTTAGTGTTTCTCACATTTTTTTTAATTTCTGTGGGGAAAATTGTAATTTTACGTTTTTGTTTTTCAGTTTTGTGTAGAGCAGGGAGCAGTTGGGACATCTTTTGTTTTGTTGTTTTCATGACAGGGATTGACGGGTGATTTCCTTTTACTTCCTGAAGCAAGGACACAACAGGAAGTCAAGCTGTGATAATCTCTCCATGATGAGGGGTGTTACCCAGATAAATGTCACCAGAACAGGTGTACCGACCAGAAGATCGTATCCCTTTCTGTAACAACCTAAACATTAGCTCCCCATGGAGACACAGGCAGCCCTTCCACATTTATTCCACAGCTATAAAACTGTGTAATAATAATAACTAGATTTGAGATGCTTTATTTCTACATACAAGTGGAACTCTGGACAAAATCCTTATAAATGTAAATAGCAGAATAAAAGATAATGTGAAAACCATTAACTCTTGCAGCAACATCAACCTCCCGTTAAGAGCTGGTGCCAGCACTACTTCTTTTTAGTGTCCCCACATCATTAATCTCACTTCTCCCAAGCCCAGGCTGTCATGAACTGCCCCAGCCAGTGAATGGAGAAGCTGCACAGTGATTATTATTATTACACAGCATTAATATAGCACCAACATATTACACAGCGCTGTACGAAATCCATAGTCATGTGACTAGCTGTCTCCCCAAGGAGATCACAATCTAATGTCCCTACCATAGTAATATGTCTTTAATACAGGCTAAGGTCAATAGTGGGTTGAAGCCAATTAACCTAACTGCCTGTTTTGGAATATGGAAGGAAACCGGAGTACCGGAATCTGCTGCCATCTACCAGGATGATAAAGATGAAACTCGACATCAACAGAATTGAAAATCTATGAAAATAACTGAAGATCAGAGTTCATAGACATTGATGTGCTCAATACTTATCCTCCATCCTCCCGTATGTGCCCGTATGTGTGGTGTCGGTGTGGACTGGGCGTGGTCTGCTCTGGGTGTTGCTGGTCTGGTCAACATCAAGTTATTTGTTCAGCGTGATGTTGTAAACATGTAGCAGCATGCAGTCCCCTGCAGAGATTATTTGGCCTTCTGGTCACTCATAAAGAAAGGAACACCCTTTTCCCACACAAAGAACAAACTGATTACAATACTTATTCTCCATCCTCCCGATTGTGCCTAGAGGTCTGATTTAATGTGATACTACAGGTTTTGTATATATTTTCAGGGATATATAAACTTTCAAAGTTCTCCTTGCCTACTTCCAAGCCTCCTCTAGGTGGCGTCTCATTACTGACGGACCACCTTTTCAGACCAGCCAGAGCCGCGGACCACCAAAATTTTCTCCACTGACTGCAGTTGGCAACCACTGCTATAAAACACCTACTGTAGTCTACTTCTACTGACATGCATTGTCAATGAAAATTAATGCATTGTACATAATTTTATGATTCACATGTAATCCATGTTTATTTTCATTTAGCCATAGCCTGATTGTGTTTTACACCTTACACCCTGTAAAGGTAACCCAACCTATCCTGGTGTCAGCATTTTACAGTCCTAGTATAGCAAGGCTGGAACATGAAGAAGCCAATCGGGTTTATGTGCTGATCAGAAGAGAAAGCCTAGTGGTGGAAACATGAGCTCACAATGCTGTTTGTCCATTCACTGTACAGTTAGACTGATGTTGAAAAATGCAAGTTATCAGTTTGAGGATATCTATAGGCAGAAAGAAAGTGCTGTAATTAATATCTAATTTTTATTTTATTTTTATTAGGGTATGTATTTTAATATTGTTATTTATGGGTACAGCTTTAGACAAGTGCTATGATTCTACAGACAATGATGGCTTTCTTGCTGCACACTGTGCTGCATAACACAAAGCAGGACTGTCTACGATTGGCTGACATGATCTCATCAGAGAACCACAAGCTTTATAAAGTAGGTGCAACCTTTTTTTTAAATAACTGCATGTTTGAACACAGTTTTGTTGGAGAAAGTTACTTTTCCTAGAAAATGTAGTGTGTTGTAAATATTTTTTAATACATTTTTGTATATTTATACATACATTTCTAGGCAGCAGGTTGGACCTAGGTGCTTTCATGTTTATTAGGCTATTTTTTAGCTGTTATGCAGTTTACAGAGCTCTAAAGCCTAAAATAGGTGCACTGGTTTAGGAATACATGCTCTTCCAATTTTATATTCAAAACATGTAAAACAAAACTTGAATGTAAATATATTGTCCCCCCCTCAATAACCATCAAGTATCTCATTATTTATCGAGATGCTGGACCTTTATGCTCTATATTCCTGGACTATAGATTATACAGTAAGGAGAACATTGGCCCCATTAATTTGGGCTGTGGTCCCCCTCTAGAAACTGCTCCCTGAGTTTTAGATTTGTGTCTCCAGGATAAAGTGGACCTAGCAGAACATATTTTTTTCTTAGTTCCTAAAACTGAGGGGGAAAAACATTCTCCTGCAATTGTTGTTTCCCGAAAACGAAGTCCAAAGCAGTTCCATGAGTGCGATGGAAACCATAGTAATATAAGAATTCCCCACATTTAATGGCATTTTTAAATTTTAATAAATGCAAAACAAAAAAAAGACAAATTAATTCTTAAAGAAACTATGGGATGGAAGCAGTTAATGTAATTGGTCCTAACCAGTGGGTAAATTAACAAGCAGTGTATATATGTGTATATATATATATATATATATATATATATATTTTTTTTTTTTTTTCTAAAACTCGTGCAGTCTCTTCTACCAATGTTTTCAAAACACTTTTCCCTGTGTTTTCAGGTATTTTCTAAAGCAGAGTTGGGAAAGCTACTGCAGAAATTACCAGAATCATCACTGATGCTACTGGATATGCAGCTTGATCCTCTGGGTTATGAAATCTAGTCCTAATGTCACCAATGCTTGAGAAAAACACAAATGTGGAAGCAGATTCTGAGAATGTTTAAAACCAATACATTTTTGTTTGCTGCCAGGGAACACTTTTTTTTATAATGAACAAAAAAATGGGGGGTTAAATTTACATGTTGTGTGATTCATTGCTTTACACCACCCCACCATTTAATATTAAATACTTTAACACACAGTTTTCTTTTGTGGAGGGTAAGAAGCTGATGTGTCTTGATCCAGGATTGAAAGGGTGAAAGTACAAAGGGGAGAGGGAGGGGTAGGCAGACATGAAGAGGATATCATATTTTGCTCTGTCCTAGTTATGGAAAGTATAACATGAAAGCTGAAGACACAGAGTAGAGTTACACAGCCCAGGGACAAAAGTACCAGTCTGCTCTACCCAGTCAGGACCAGGTGAACACAAAGCTTGTGGTAGAAGGTAAGTGTATGTGACTGTAATGAGAACTCTGTGCCTGTGTTCCTGTCCACAGTGCTTTAATTAAATTGTGTGCAATGTGCTGTATTGCTGTGCAATTGGTATGTGTTTAGTAAAACTCTCTGCATTCATGTATTGTGAGATATAAATAATATGTATTATTATTATTATTGCTGTCTGAACCCTACTAAGATGATGTTGATCATTTTCTGTCTTAGTGACAATATCTTAAGCTACGTACACACGTTCAATTTTTCTCGCCTGATAATCGGCTCAGGGCGGATATTGGGCGAGAATCTGGCGTGTGTACTGCTCTCGTCGTTCATCGTCCGTGGATCCATCTTGGATTGAAACTAGTAGATGGAATGCAGAAACAACCTGCATTAAATATGGTTTCCATGTATAAATCTTAACAGACGCTTGTGAAAAAGAAAGTACTATTAATATAGTGCGTAATATGTTAGCACTATCTAAATCCTGTTTATTAATAATATGTTCTATAAGAAAAGACCATTCATAGCATTGTATTTGGTCAGTGCATGTGTTGCATTAAGAAGCCTATTGGGCAGTGGTCATTACTGCATTGAAACATGCTGAGCTGCAATTTATGTCCAAGGTGCATTGGGATACTCATTCAGAGTATAACGTGTGCGTTACTCCAGTACCGTACTATAAATGGGCCTGAATGGCCTATGCACACGTCATTACTGTGAGCTGCTGTATTAATGCACGGTGTGTTATGTTAAATACCCCATTTCGGATTAATCTGATGTAATACAGGCGAGAATGGGGCAAGCTGCTTTTAAAAATATATATATTTTTTTTTCATTTGAAAAGGTGCACTTTTAGGACACTTTCCTATTTTGATAAGATTTATCAGAGATGAGGCGTACTGGCTGTCACCACAAACAAGCTAAATACAGACATTGAACAATTAAAAGAGGTTGGATAGTTCTGAGTAGTGTCGATTTCAAAAAAAGATTGGAGTTTGAGCAATCCCAATAAAGATCCAATATCACTGTACCTGTCATTGACATGACTTACTGTCATCATCCATTGGCCAGATTGGCTGAACCCGTATAGTATAGTGTGTTAAAAGTTGACTCAAAATGTCTGCATCCACCTGGATTTCCCAAATGGTCCAACCATTTCAGTGCACTTTGGATCTGTACTGTACTGTTCCAAGCAATTCTTTTACCGGGTGCCACCATCTTCCTTCTGTTCCTCCTCTCGGAAGTCATCTTCGGGCATCTTGTGAGTCTTTAGGTGTGGATTGGCATCTCTATATTTTCAGCCATATTGTCACCATTTTGAATGGGTTTCCTCCATTTCCAGCTTTCTATACGCTCAGTCATCCCAATGTCCCTCTCTGGTCTAATGGCAGCATGTTAGGTTGTCTTGCTAACCTTTCCCACACACAAGGTGCTGACTGTTTCCTGTTCCCCTGGACAGAGTATGCAGAGTTTCCTGAAATTCTAGATCACATGCAAAAAACAGTGAGAGCACAAAGTGCTAAACCTTCACTCTTTCATCCTTAGGCAGAGAACAGAGTGCTATCAACCAGTCAGTAGATGATCAGATATAGGGGTATGAGAGCACATCGGGCTATATATAGGGCTATGGCCCCAGGCAGGGCTATGCTCTGTTCGATGGTTTTGTAGTATTGGGATGAAGCCAGTAAACCCATGACACTGAAACAGTGCAAACATAAATCCTGTCTAGGCAGTGTTACTCTTAAATGCTGGGCTTTCTGCAAGGAGGGGTTAGGGTTATACAGGCCCTGTAAGTCATAAATGTGTCTGCTGTGATCTTTTTCCTTATTTTGAGGCTTTCTAACGGATGTAACCCCTTTTAACTCTTACGAGATAAGCATAACGATAACCTTGGAGCCCAGTAATACCGAGCTATTGTCATGCCTGATTCTTTCTGGACCCACCCACTTCAGCTTGGCCACACAATGCCATTTTGGAGCTAAACGTTTTCCCAAGTATGATTATTAGTGTACCTTCAAGCATCTATACTAATACCTGGATCCATAAATATCAGTTTTTGTATCAGACTCCTGTGCTTGTTTAGACAACAAAACAGAAAAGTTGAATCCCATAGGAGTTCTTTTAGAGAATACTGTAGTAGTTGCCAAGCCACATAGGAAAATAGTATATAGATAAAGAGAGAAACATAAATATTATTCAAACAGTATTGACTGGACAATAAGTAATATAATACCCCGTGGGGAATTATAGAGAGTATAAGTACATATTAGACTGAACATATGCTCTGTGTTGAGTTTGGATATTCTGATAATAACACAAATGTATGTGAGGAGTGCAAAATTTTAAAAAGAAAGAACAAATTTGGGTCAAAGATAATATTAAAGTGCTGTAAAGTATCTTATTTGATCACCAATGGGTATGTGTGGAAAAATGGAAGATGAACGGAATGTAATCAATATGTACTTGATATAATAAAGGATCTAGCTTCAATGTATACAACCTCAATAAGGTGAGTATCCAGAAGTAGACTATATAGAAGGAAAGACATAAACAAAGGTTATGCATATAAAGCAATATTTCCATTAAGTTTAGTTTTAATATTTTTTTTAGTACTTAGACATGACTGTATGATATTATATATTATCTTATATAATATAAAATATTATCTTTGACCCAAATTTGTTCTTTCTTCCTTATATTTTGCACTGCTCATATACATTTATGTTATTATCAGAATATTCAAACTCATTTGGCCACTTCATGAGATCGATTACTTCCTTCTCCAATTGCAATGCTTTAATGCATAAGTAAGTCAGTTTGAAGTATATATCTTATTGCTGAGCAAACAAATATAGTTATTGGGCGCATTATTTATACAATGTATTATTATAAATTTTAGGGTCTTTCTTTCCCCTGAAAAAGCCCATCTCGGGCGAAACGTGTCGGAATTGAGACTGTAACTATATACCAATCATCCTTCCTTATACGATCTGCTTATATTTTGATGTTCACAAATCTACAAGGAGCTTATGTTCATTCTATAATGTACTGATATATATTATATATTTCCCACGGGGTATACTGTTTGAATTATAATTAGCTTTTTTATGCATTGTTTATAAACAAAGGTTTCTTTTAAAAGATTTACAATATCTAGTTTGCCAGAAACAGCCATCTTGTTCTCTCTTTATCCCGTGCATGTTTAACCTACAGAGCATGGTAGGGAGGTAGCCTGTATCCCACAGACATTGACCCATCAAATCTGATCTAATGACTCTGGGCACCTTATAGGCCTTGCCACATAGCTTGATCCTGCATAAGGAAATTGTGACTACCAAACCTTACTAATTGTTTGCAAAGCTCATACATCAAACATCATACAGCAATGTTCGGTCTTTCAACACAACATTTGGCTCTACATTCAGGAAGTTAAACACATATCTGTATGAAGGTACTAGGGGTTATCTTAAGGAGTCAGTGCACAGTATTAAAGCAATCCCTTCATTCTCTCTGAGCCCTTTACACCAACCCAACTTACCCTCCCTCTCCCTAGTTGTGTACTTACTAAGAACTGAATGGCCATAATCTGCCATTTTTTTGGGGCCTGTGTACCACCTCAGAAAACAGTCTGTAAAAGTGTATGGTCTGTACTGTGCCCAGAAACGAAGGAAAACTTGTTTTGGAAGACTCGTGGCAGGGGCTCTTCTGATCTTGGTAAATTTGCTACTGTGGAGGAAGGGTTCAGGGTCAGAGAATATTTTATTAGAGTTCTTGTATGATGGAATGAGGATGCAGCAGAAAAAAAACTAACTTAAAGAAGACATTTTTAACAATAAATAAAAGGGTAGGGTAAATCTTTCATATAAAAGAAACAAAAAACTGGCTTTTGTTTAATTGGAAGGGGAGGACTCCTCCTTTTCTTTCTTCCTGGTCAGCAAAGACTGAATGGGAAACACAGAGCCTCCTGGGATACATACATCACAAATCCCAAGAGGCTTGACTCTAGAAGCTCAGAAGGGGCTTTCCCCACCATGTTAAAAAAACAAGTGCTAAACTTACACATGCGCAGGGAGATCAGCACTTTTTTTACATTTTCAGGAGAAAACGTCATCCAATCTTGCGCCCGTGCAGTGTGAGATCGGGTGATGTAAGGATCAGCAAGATGACAGAAGAAGGCAGTGCACATTTGTTTCTCTGCTCCCTGAAAAAATCTGGGACGGTGCAGGACTTGGATCATTTGGATCATTTTAAGGTGGGGGCGGGGTCCGAGGGCTCTGCAGAAGTAAAGGTGTCATTTTATTGATAATAAAAGTTCTGTTTTTAATAATCTTTTATATAATACTGATAGACACCAGTGGATGGCTATGTTACTAATTCATACACTTACACAGCCCTATCTAGTGGCTGGAGTATAAACAGAGATTCTCTATTTAATGGCATTTTCACGTTTATACAGTTAGTTTTCACCAATATATTAATATACATCTCTTCAAGACATAAACATTCTTTTCTTTAAAATGAAAGAATCCATAGCTCCTTTCATTTTGCTTAGAGGGTAAAGGGGTACTAGCTACCCATGTGCTCATCCAACAAATGTGTGGACAGATATCTGGTGGCCAACTGGTCAAAAGGAACTGACAGATTCTAATAGGCTGCACACACAAGGATTCATGTGCATGCGCCTGTAAAAGACTTCCAAATGAAGACGGTAATCAGTCTTTGTGGATTCCTATGTATAGGCATCGCTACAAAGTGAAGATAAATAATAATAAAAAGCAGAGTAATAGAGTAATAGAAACCTATATTGTGCTGTTGTTCATTTCAGTTTTTGTTCAGAGGATAAAGGAGTATGAGCTAACCCTGCCTTCATTCACAGGTGTGTGTAAAGATATCTGATGGCCCACTTGTCAAAGGGAACTTCCAGATTCTAATAAGCTGCACATACTTTGCCCCCCACAACATGGACTCAACCTTAAAAAATGTTACTCCTAAAATCATACTACTTTTAACACCCAGTTAAAAAAATATTAATTTCAACAGTAATCTTTTCATAAGGTTACATGTGCACACACCTAAAAATGCCTTTCTTGTCACAGTGATCAATCCTTGCAGGACCTTTGGTCTTTTCTGGACACAGCAAAGGTAAAGCGTACCTAAACTCAATATTTTTATTTTACATTCATGCAATGTACATCAATCACTCTCTATACCAGAACTTATACATAACCCCACACCAGCAATGAGCACCAACCTGATAAGACTGATAACCTGATAAGAACATAAGAAGAGCCCGCTGGACCAGGCAAATGGCCTATCTAGTCCGGCTCCTGTATCTCACAGTGGCCCACATCTATACCAAGGAGGTAGCAGATATCCATCACGGCTAGTACCCCCTGATGGACTGATGGACCCTTCAGAAATTTGACTGATCCCTTCTTAAAGGCATCTAAGCTAGATTCCATCACCACAGTGCACAATTACCCCCTTCATTTATCTTGGTAAGACATTGTCACTAAGACAGAAAATGATCAACATCTTCCTAGTTTGGTGCAGACAGCAATAATAATAATATTAAGTTATAATAAATATTATTTATATCTCACATTACATGAATGCAGGGAGTTTTACTAAACATATACCAATTGCACAGCAATACAGCACATTGCACACAATTTTTTTTAAAGCACTGAGGACAGCAACACAGTTACAGGGTTCCCATTACATTTACAGACACTTACCTTCTACCACAAGCTTTGTGTTCACCTGGTTCTGATTGGGTATAGCAGGCTGGTACTCCTGTTCCTGGGCTGTGTGGCTCTGATCAGTGTCTTCAGCCTAATTCATACTGTATTTTCCATAACTAGGACAAAGCAAAACAAGATCCCCCACAAATAGAAAAATGTTATACAAAATGAATCAGCACACTACTGACACAAATGAAATAATATCCACAGACATAGACACACCATCATACTGACAACATCAGAAGCAAGTTTGCAGCAACACAATCTGTACCATATGGAAATGGCTAGAAACTTGTGCACAAAGACAGAATAACTATTCTACTGATAAGTAGCACATTTTGGTTCTAATAAAATGCAAGCAAACTCCTTTTAACAGTATGGACTGAGGGTCAAGTCTGATTTTGGGTGTGTATCAAGATGCAATCTTAAGTGAAAGCTGCTGCTGCTGCTTGAAGTGATAGTGGCTAGTCTAGGAAGTATTTCTGTGCTGAACGGTAGTGGCAGTCCACCAGCTGCAGGTGTTATGAGCTAGCAGAAACATATTGGTGGTGAACAATAAATAAAGGAAAAATGTTCTGGCTGGCATGGTGTTGCCTTTATTGCTGTGTGGCCTTAGATCAAGGCCTACATTCAGGGCCCAACATGTCATCTCATCAGGAGGAAGACCAGTACTCCCCTGTGGCTCATAGGACCAGGTCCAGAGCTGCACATCGAACAAGAGGAAGATCCACAAGAGGAAGATCCACAAGAGGAAGATCCACAAGAGGAAGATCCGCAAGAGGAAGATCCACAAGAGGAAGACGTCCGAACGCTGATTGCTCACAGAGGGAGAGAAGCCGTTCTCCAGATGAACGCAGGGTTGTTCCTGAAAACCACCCAGAACAGGAGAACAACCAGACACCGCCAGCCAGTGACCAGCAGAGAGAGGAGGAGCCAAGCTGCAGCATCTGCATGGGCGAGTTTGAAGGGCCTGAAGATGGTAGTGTACTAACCTGCGGACACGAATTCCATGATCATTGCATCAATACATGGATGATACAAAGACCTACCTGTCCCAACTGCAGGGCAATTATTCCTCGAGTAGTTAGGGTAAGTGTTCGATATCCTATTGTTTTTTCCCTCAATATTTAATGTTCAATATTGCAAAGTAAATAGTTTTTTTTTTAAATTGCAAAGATCCTCGTATATTGTATATTTTATCATTTTTAAGGCTTATTTCAGAATTATTCTAACCTATTTTTCTGTTTTTTTTCTTGTTTCCAGGAGGCCAATGATGGTATGCTGCTGGTTGCCATATGGGTTGAACAACTTGGAGAAGAAATAAATGTCATGGTTCCTGCAGAGATCATAACAAGAGGGCTAAGGTTTAAGGTCACCATGAACGAAGATGGAGAGCTTATTCTGTCCTTTGACCAGATTGTGAATGTAGGATGTGAATGAAAAGGAAGAATTTCATCGATCCTGTGATCCGATCCTGTCCATCTGAGTAAGATCTAGGAGGATGGGTAAGTTGGGTAAGTATTGGGGACAACCGGGACTGGATTGATCTTTCTGTAATGTAATTTGGACTACGTTGGACCCTGCAAAGGTAACTTTTATTTTATTAGTTATAAAGCAGTGCTGTCACCTTATTTTTAGGACCATTTACCTCTTTTAGGGAATGTGCAAATGATTTTAGGGGTTTATTTTGCATTGGAGACAACCAGCGCTGGATCGATCTTTGTGGAATGTCAACATGTAGACAATGCTGGAGCTTACAAAGGTAATTATTATTTTATTAGTTAAAAAGGAGAGTTGTCCCCTAATTTGAAAGGGCTGATTTACCTATTTTGGGGAATGTATGTAAGGTATACTTTATACCCTATACTCATTCCTAAGGGGGTAAGCATCTGGGGTCCCCTTACCCCCCCTAGAATTCTAATTCTGTCAGTTTTTTTATGCAAAAAGTGATCCTAATTTTTTTGCATAGAAATTTTTGTTTATATTGTGGGCCTGTAATTCTTAGGATTAACTCCCGGGTATGATAATTATATTTATTTATTATATTATAATCATAAATTACCGGCCACACCCCTGAATACATCACCACTCGCATCACCCGGAAGATGTCACATCCTCCCGGGTGATGCAAGTGGGGATGTCCCGCCCGCCTTACCCCGACGCTGCTGCTGCTCTGCCTCTCCAGGGAGATACAAAGCACAATGTAGACCTTCTGCATTGTGCATCGCATCTTCCAGGAGATGTGAGCAGCAATAGCAAATTCCGGGGGTGGTGCCAGCTAGCCCCCATTACTATTGCTGCTCGCATCTGCAGTTAGATGTGAAGCACAATGCTGAAGTCCTGCATTGTGCTTCGCATCTCACTGCCGATGCGAGCAGCGGTCTGGCCGGGACCCGGGTGGTATTTAAAAGCAGATTACTCGGTAATCTGCTTTTAAATTTCCCGCCCGGCAACGCCCCCTACCGGACCAGCACCCTGGCATCACAGCGGGACCATCAGAACGCCGCTGGAGTGCAGGGCAAAGGTAAGGGGGGCTTCTAAAGTTACTCCGAGTGTACAGCTTTTTGTTTTATAAAGCCGAGTAATAACACATTGCATTATATGCACAGACACTGGTACCAGCCCAGCCTGAACTTATCTATGAATAGCACTGACTGCCCAGAGCTTCTCCTGCATGACAAGCCCAGGAAGCCCAGACCTGGATATGTACAGAAAGGCAATGCTAAGACTTAGGAACAGCCGCCTATCAATGTCTCACCACAACAAATGCCATGGAACCTGAAACCGCCATATTCAAATCCGTAGCAGATCGTTCCAATCCAGTAGAAGAACCTGGAAGTGACAGCGACCCGAGAACCGGAAGTAGGCAGGGCTTCATGGAATAAACTTCTAACCCAAGAATAGTTTGGTTGAGAGACAGAGAAAATGGATGATCGGTCTCCTGACACAGCACAGAAGGTATGTGTGTGTGTGTAAGTTATATCATTTACGCTGTCAGGGTTATTTATGGGGTGCAGGAAGTGTCACACAGATAATGGGTCGAACTGATATTAACACGGGGATATGGAAGGTTGGGGAAAAGTGAAGACAGGTGTTTTTTATATTGGTGTTATTGCAGGGAAATATGGGGTTCAGCAAAGGGGAGAGATGGGTGATGGGGTGTCCCCCTATTAATGTGAGGTGCAACAGGGGTACAGGAGGGAGAGACAGGTGATGGGGTGCACTTCTATTAATGTGAGGTGATATTGGGGGACTGGAGGGGGAGGGAGATGATGGGGTGCACTCCGATTGTTGTGTGGATGAGAGATGTGATGAGGTGCACTGGTATTATGGCAAGGTGGGCTGGGGCTCAGCAAGGTTAGGATAGGTGATGGGGTGCACTGGTAATATTGCCGGATGAAATGAGGGTAATGGAAGTGTCAAACAGGTAATGGGGTAAACTGGTATTATTGCAAGGGGATATGGAAGGATTAGGAAAAGTGAAGACATGTGCAGGGCAATATGGGGTTCAGCAAGGGAGAGATAGGTGATGGGGTGAACTCCTAGTCTTGTTAGATGATATGGGAGTACAGGAGGGGGAGAGATAGGTAATGGGGTGCACTCATATTGTTGTGTGGTAATATGGGGGTGCAGGAAGGTGTTGTGTACAGGAACCTGGCAGGTGATAAGAGTGCACTGGTATTTTTGCTGAGCGATATCTGCGCAGGTGATGGTGATGCACTAGAGTATTCCCAAGACAGTATTTCGGTATAGAGAAGGTAAGCCAGATGTTGGGGTGGATTGCTATTATTCGAGTGTGATATGTGAATTTAGGAATAGGTGGCACATGATGTGGTGCTCTGGTATATTTTAAGGAGAGTTAGGGGAAGGGGGTCTGGAAGATGGCGAGAGATGTTGGGATCTACTAATATCGCACTGCCATTACTACAGAGTGGTATGGGGTTCAGAAAAGGTGAGACAGGAGATGGGGTTCACTGGTATTTTTGCAGGGTGGCATGGGGTTCAGGAAGTGTGGGGAAAGTGATGGGGTGCACTGGTATTAGTGCAGGGGGGTATGGAATTCAGCAAGGTTGAGACAATTGATGGGGTAGACTGGTATTATTGCAGGGTGGTATGTGGTTCAGAAAGTGTGAGATGAATGATTGGGTGCATTGGTATTTTTGCAGGGTGGTATGTGGTTCAGGTAGTGTGAGTCAAGTGAAGAGGTGCGCTGGTATTTTTTCAGGGTGGTAAGTAGTTCAGCAAGAGTGGGACAGATTATAGGGTGCACTGGTAATATTGTACGGTGGCATTAGGATGCAGGCGGGGGAGAGACTAATGATGGGGTGCACTCCTATTGTTGTGAGGTGATACACCCTTGCTGAACCACATACCACCCTGCAATAATACCAGTGCACCCCATCACCTGTCACACCCTTGCCAAACCCCATAGCACCCTGCAATAATAACAGTGCACCCAATCACCTGTTTTGACCTTTCTGAACCCTTTATCACCCTACAATAATACTAGTGCATCCCATCACCTATCTCAGCCTTCCTGAACACCCATATCGCCCTTCAAGAATACCAGTAATACCCATAACCTATCTCTCCATTGCTGAACCCCATATTTCCCTGCATTAACAGTAGTATACAGGACACCTGTCTTCACTTTTACCTATCGTTCCATATCCCCTGCAATATTACCAGATCACCCCATTACTTGTCTCACACTTGAGGGTTTAGCCTTAGGTTATGGGGTGAACTGGTAGTATTGCAGGGAGGCATAGGGTTTAGCAAGAGTGAGACAGATAGTGGAGTGAATTGGTATTTTTGCAGGGGACATGGAAGGATGGGGAAAAGTCATGACAGGTGTTTTTATACTGGTGTTATTGCAGGGTAATATGTGGTTCAGCAAGGGAGAGATAAGTGATGGGGTGTCCTATTGTTGTGAGTTGATACGGAGGTAAAGGAGGAGACAAGACTGATGATGTGGAGCATCCTTATTGTGAGGTGACTCCCCCTTGCTGAACTACATAGCACTCTGCAATAATACCAGTGCACCCCATCACCTGTCTCACCCTTCCTGAACACCCATATCACCCTGCATTAATACCAATAATTTCCATTACCCATTTCTCCCTTGCTAAACCCTTAACTACCCAATAACACCAGTATACAGGGTGGTATGGGGTTCAGCAAGAGTGAGACCATTGATGTGGTGCACTGATAATATTGCAGGATGAAATGAGGGTGAAGGAAATGTCAAACAGGTAATGGGGTTAACAGTTTCTTTTGCAGAGGATATGGAGGGATGGGGAAAAGTGAAGACGGTTGTTTTGTATACTGATGTTATTGCAGGGTAATTTGGGGTTCAGCAAGAGAGACATAAGTGATGGGGTGCACTCCTATTGTTGTAAGGTGATATCGGGGTACAGGAGGGGAGAGATAGGTGATGGGGTGCACTCCATCCATCCTAATACTTGTCTCACCCTTGCCTAACCCCACACCCATCTGCAGAAACAGCAGTGTGAGAGGAATGATGGGGTGCATTGGTATTATTGCAGGGTGGTATAGGGGTTTAGCAAGGGTGAGACACGTGATGGGGTGCACTGGTATTGTTACAGGTTGGTATGTGGTTCGGGAAGCGTTTGTCACCTCAAAAAAATAGGAGTGCATGCATTATCTGTCTCACCCTTGCTGAACCCTTTACCCTCTTGCAATAATACCAGTGCACCCTATCACCTGTTTCAACCTTGCTGAACCCTCTACCAACCTGCAATTATTCTGGTTCACCCCATCACCTGGCTTACCATTGCCAAACCCATTACCACCTTAAAAATACCACCTCAATAATACCAGTGCACTCATCACCTGTCTCGCCCTTCCTGAACACCCATATCACCCTGCAAGAATACCGGAAATACCCCTCACCTATCTCTCCCTTGCTGAACTCTATATATATGTAATAATTCTATTCGGGTGATTCTATTTCATTACTTGTCTTACCCTTTCCTAAACCCATACCCACCTGCAGTAATAGCAGCCTGGGACAGGGGATGGGGTGAACTGGTAGTATTGCAGGGTAGTATGGGGTTTAGCAAGGGTGCGACAGTTGATGGTGTGCACTAATATTATTGGAGGGTTTTATGAGGTTCAGCAAGGATGAAAAAGGTGATAGAGTACACTGGTAATATTGCAGGGTGGTATGGGTTTCCGGAAGTGTGAGACAGTTGATGGGGTGCCCTGGTATTATTTCAGGGTGGTATGTGGTTCAGCAAGGGTGATTAAAGTGTTGGGTTGCACTGGTATTTTTGCAGGGTTGTAAAAGTTTTTGGTATTATTGCAGGGTGGTATGTGGTTCAACAGGGATGAGACCAGTGATAAGGTGTACTGGTTTTATTGCAGGGTGGTATGTGGTTCAGCAAGGAAGAGATAGGTGATGGGTTGCCCTCCTTTTGTTGTGATGTGATATGGGGTACTGGAGGGTGTGAGGTGCACTTCTATTGTGAAATTACTCACCCTTGGTGAACCTCATACCACCCTTCAATATACCAAGGCACCCTATCACCTGTCTTTCCCTTGCTGAACCCCATACCACCCTGCAAAAAATACAAGGGCACCCCATCACCTGTCTCAGCCTTCCTGAACACCCATTTCACCCTACAATAATACTAGTAATACCCCTCACCTATCTCTCTCTTGCGTAACCTCATATTTACCTGCAATAGCACTAGTATACAAAACACCTCTCTTCACTTTTCCCCATTCTTCCATATCCCCTGCAATAATACCAGTGCACCCCTTCACCTGTCTTACCTTTTCCTTAAAGTCTTATCCTTGCCTAACCCCAATACTAACCTGCATTAAATAGCAGTGTGGGAAGAGTGATGGGTGCACTGGTATCATCGCAGGGTGGTATGGGGTTCAGCAAGGGTGAGAAAGGTGATGGGATGCACTGGTATTATTGCAGGGTGTTATGAGGTTCAGCATGGCTGAGACAGGTGATGGGGTGCACTGGTATTTTTTTCATGCTGGTATGGGGTTCATCAAGTGTGAGGTGATGGGGTACACTGGTATTATTTCAGGGTGGTATATGGTTCAGCAAGTGTGAGTCAGAAGATGGAGTGCACTGGTATTATTGCAGGATGGCATGGGTTAAAGATTGTGTGAGACAAGTGATGGGGTGCACTGGTATTACTGCAAGGTAGTATGGGGTTCAGCAAGAGTGACACAGATAATGGGGTGAACCGGAGGGGATTGAACAGATGATGGGGTGCACTCCTATTGTTGTTAGGTGACGCACGTTTGCTGAACCACATACCACCCTGCAGTAATACCAGTGCACCCCATCACCTATCTCTCCCTTGTTGAACTCCATATTACCCTGCAAGAACATCAGCATACAAAACACTTGTCTTCACTTTTCTCGATCCTTTCATATGCCCTGTAATAATTCCATTTCACCCCAATACTTGTCTCACCCTTGTGTAACCCTATACACACCTGCATTAATAGCAGTGTGAGACAAGCGATGGGGTGCACTGGTATTTTCGCAGGGTGGTATAAGGTTCAACATGACTGACACAGGTGATGGTGTGCACTGGTATAATTTCAAGGTGGTATGGGATTCAGCAATAGTTAGACAGGTAATAAGGTGCACTGGTATTGTTGCAGAGGATATGGAAGGATAGGGAAAAGTGAAGACAGGTGTTTTGTATATAGGGGTTCAGCAAGGGAGAGATCAGTGATGGTGTGCCATCCCATTGTTGTGATGTAATCCGGGGTGCAGGAGGGGTTCAGACAGATGATGGGGTACACTCCTGATGACACACCTTGCCACATACCACCCTGCAATAATACTACTATTTTTGCCAGGTGGTATACGGTTCAGCTTGGGTGAGACAGGTGATAGGGTGCACTGGTAATATTGAAGGGTGATATGGGGCCCAGTAAGGTTGAGTCAGGTGATAGGATGCATTGGTGTTTTTGCAGGATGGTATGGGGTTCAGCAAAGAAAGCAAGAGTGATAGGGTGCACTGGTATTTGTGCAGGGTGGAATGGGGTTCAGGAAGTGTGATTTGCAATAATTCCAGTGAACCTCATCACCTGTCTCACCCTTCCTGAACACCCATATCACCCTGCAATAACACCAGTATAAAAAAACACCTACCTTATTTTTTCCTCCAACATTCTATATCCCCTGCAATAATACCAGATCACCCCATTACCTGTCTCACGCTTGGGGGGGGGGGGGTTAGGCAAGGGTGAGATGGGTGAGGTTATGGGGTACACTGGTATTATTTGCAGGGTGGTATATGGTTTAGCAAGTGTGAGTCAGAAGATGGGGTGTACTATTATTTTACAGGGTGGCATGGGTTACAGCAAAGGTGAGGCAGGTGAAGGGGTACACTGGTATTACTTCAGGGTGGTATGGGGTTCATTAAGATTGAGACAAGTAATGGGATAAACTGTAATTATTGCAGGGAATGTGGAAGGATGGGGAAAAGTGAAGACAGGTGTTTTGTATTCTGGTGTTATTGCATGGTTATATGGGGTTCAAAAAGCGAGAGATAGATGATTGGGTGCTCTCTGATTGTTGTGATGGGATATGAGGTACAGGAGGGGGTGAGACAGGTGATGGGGTGCACTCCTATCCCATCACCTGTCTCGGCCTTGCTGAACCCTTTACCACCCTACAATAATACCAGAACACCCCATCACCTGTCTCAGCTTGCTGAACCCCATAACACCCTGCAATAATACTAGTGCACTATATCACCTGTCTCAGCCTTCCTTAACACCTTTTAACACCCTGCCATAACAGCAGTGTACAAAATGCCTGACTTCTTCTTTCCCCATCTTTACATATCCCCTGCAATAATACTAGTGCACTATATCACCTGTCTCAGCCTTCCTTAACACCTTTTAACACCCTGCCATAACAGCAGTGTACAAAATGCCTGACTTCTTCTTTCCCCATCTTTACATATCCCCTGCAATAATTCCAGTTTGCCCCATTACTTGTCTCACTCTTGCTGAACCCCATACCACTCTATATTAATATCAGTGCACCCCATGCCAACCTGCAAAAATAGCAATGTGAGATGAGTGATGCGGTGCACTGGTATTATTGTAGAGTGGTATGTGGGTCAGCAAGGGTAAGACAGGTGATGAGGTGCTCTGGTAATTTTGCAGGGTGGTATGGGTTCAAGAAATGTGAGACAGGCGATAGGGTGCACTGGCTTTTTTGCAGGTTGGTATGCGGTTTAGCAAGTGTGAGACAAGTGATGTGGTATTATCGCACAGTGGTAAGGGGTTCAGCAAGAGTGAGCTAATTGATGGGGTGCACTGGTATTATTGCAGGATGAAATGAGGGTGAAGGAGGTGTCAAACAGGTAATGGGGTGCACTGGTGTTATTGCAGGGTGTTATGAGGTTCAGCAAGGGTGAGTGTTCTCTAGTAATATTTCGGGGTGGTATGGGGTTCAGAAATGGTGAGTCAGGTAATGGGGTGCACTGGTATTGTTGCAGGGTGGTAAAGGGTTTAGCAAGGGTGAGACAGTTGTTGGAATGCACTTGATTCAGGTGTGAGACGAGTGATGTGAGTGCACTGGTATTACTGCAGGGAAGTATGCAGTTCAGCAAGGGTGAGGCAGGTGATGGGGTGTACTGGTAATATTGTAGGGTGGTAAAGGGTTCAGGAAGGGTGAGACAGTTGATGGTGTGCTCATAAATACAGGGTGACAATAATACCAGTATACAAAACACCTGTCTTCAATTTTCCCCATTCTTCCATATTCTCTGCAATAATTCCAATTCACCCCATTACTTGTCTCACTCTTGCTGAACTCCATACCACCCAGCAACAATACCAGTTCACCCCATCACCTGTCTCACCCTTGCCCAACCCCATTCCCACCTGCAAAAATAGCAGTGCGAGACGAGTGATGGGGTGCACTGATATTATTGCAGGGTGGTATGGGGTTCAGCAAGAGTTAGCTAATTGATGGGGTGCACTGGTAATATTGCAGGATGAAATTAGGGTGAAGGAGTTGTCAAACAGGTAATGGGGTGAACTGGTATTATTACAGGGGATATGGAAGGATGGGGAAAAATGAAATGTTTTTGCCATAAAAAGAATGACAAATGTGTGATACTTCTGTCCAAATAGTGTATATGGGTATGTGCGTGTATATTTTTGACCTTTATGGGTGATAAAAAATATTGTTTTTTTGGCGACAGTCCTCTATACTTCAGTAATTTACTTTTGTTATGTTTTTGTATACAGTTATACAGATTTAAAAATCCAGAAACCTTCGGACCTGAGGAGTGCCGAATTTTCCAAAATTCCAGATTTTTGGATTGCCTGTAATTATGTATTCCCGACGTCTAGTGGCAACTGACAGTACTGCACCCACTTACTCTGTGAGAATGCCAGGGCTAGTCATGCCGGGAAAATGAAGGATCCGGATTATCGATGGCCAGATTTTGGATTGTCAACCTGTATTGCTAATTCCTCATTTATTAGAAATTTCTGTAAAAATGATTTTGCATAAGCTCCTAATAAAATATTTTAATACAATTGTGTTTGTTTTTGTGACAATTACTAAAAGATTTTTAGTGTATATGAGTTTTGTATATAATATACATTTCCGTTTTAACACAATATAACACATACCAACTTATAGTATATAATATTAGGTATTAATTAAAAAGTATTTTGGCTCCTGCATTACAAAATTAATAAACAAAGAAATACTCAACTGTGTTTGGCATTCTCTATACAAAAGACACTTCGTATAAATACAACTCATCAATTGATAACCTCTGTTATTACTAAAATAAATTATATTGTACATATTGATCATTGTACACACTTTATTATAGCATGGTTACAGTGCGGTGAGAAAAACTATGAATTACTTTCATCCTTCCACCAACTCCAAAGAAGCAAAGTGTTGTCTGCCCCCCACTGTACGCTAACCTGCTTTGTACAGAATGAAGTAAATCTTATTTCATTTTACTAGGCTTCCCTCCAACCACTCCAATCTACCTCATTCTGTACAGAGGAGCCTAGAATGGAGTAGTTGGAGGAAGGCAGAATAAAATGCAGTGGGGTAAAGAAGGCAAAGTGCTGGCATCTTGCACATTCTATTCTAGCCTGCTCTGTACAGAATACAATAGAACGGAGTGGTTGGATGGAGGCAGAGTGAAATGTGGTCCTCTCATCCATTCTTGCCTGATGTTTCCCCCATTTCCAGCTTTCTAAATGCTCAGTCATCCTAATGTCCCTCTCTGGTCTAATGGCAGCATGTTAGATTGTCTTGCTAACCTTTCCCACACACAAGGTGCTGCCTGTTTCCTGTTCCCCTGGACAGATCATGCAGATTTTCCTGCACTTATATATCATATGCAAAAACCATTGAGAGCAGAAAGTGTTACACCTTCACCTTTCATCCTTAGGCAGAGAACAGAGTGCTAGCAACCAGTCAGTAACTGATCAGATATAGGGGTTATCAGAGCACATCAGGCTGTGGATAGGGCTATGGCCTCAGGCAGGGCTATGCTCTGATGGTTTTGTAGTATCGGGATGAAGCCAGTAAACCCATGACACTGAAACAGTGCAAACATAAATCCTGTCTAGGCAGTGTTACACCTGAATGCTGGGCATCCTGCATGGAGGGGTTAGGGTTATATAGGCCCTGTAAGTCATGAATGTGTCTGCTGTGATCTTTTTCCTTCTTATGAGGCGTTGTACCCAATTTAACCCCTTTTAACTCTTACAAGATAAGCATAACCATTACATTGGAGCCCAGTAATATTAATATTTGTCATGCCCCATTCTTTCTGGACCCACCCACTTCAGCTTGGCCACACAACACTGTTGTGGAGCTAAACATTTTCCCAAGTATAAATATATGCGTACCTTTTAAGCATCTATACTAATACCTGAATCCTTGAATATCAGTTTTTGTTTCAGACTCCTGTGTTTGTTTAGACAACAAAACAGAAAAGTTTTATCCCATAGAAGTTCTATTAGGGACTACTGTAGTAGTTGCCAAGCCATAAAGGGATATAGTATATAGATAAAGAGAGAAGAAGATGGCTTTTTTTGGCAAACTAGATATTGTAAAACTTTTAAAGAAACCTTTATTTATTAACAATGCATAAAAAACATAATTATAGTTCAAACAGTATTGACTGGACAATAAGCAATATATTACCCCGTGGGGAATTATGGAGAGTACATAATAGACTGAACATTAGCTCCTTGTAGGTTTGTGAATATCAAAATATAAGCAGATCGTATCAGCAAGGATGATTGGTATATAGTTACTGTCTCAATTCCGACGCGTTTTGCCCCGAGATGGGCTTTTTCAGGGGTAAGAAAGTGGGCTTTTTCAGGGGTAAAATTTATATTAATACATTGTATAAATAATGCGTCCAATAACAATATTTATATGCTCAGCAATAAGATATATACTTCAAACTGACTTACTTATACATTAAAGCATTGCAATTGGAGAAGGAAGTAATCGATCTCATGAAGTGGCCAAATAAGTTTGGATATTCTGATAATAACACAAATGTATATGAGGAGTGCAAATTATAAAAAAGAAAGAACAAATTTGGGTCAAAGATAATCTTAAAGTGCTGTAAAGTATCTTGTGGAAAAATGGAAGATGCACAGAATGTAATCAATATGTACTTGATATAATAAAGGATCTAGCTTCAATGTATACAACTTTGATAAGGTGAGTATCCAGAAGTAGACGATATAGAATGATAGGCATAAACGAGGTTATGCATGTAAAGCAATAGTTCCATTAAGTTTAGTTTTACTAATATTTTTTAGAAAAAGTACTTGCGTATATATGACTGGATGACAATATATTGTACGATGGAGGTTTCATAACCACATCCAAGTGATATATGTAATAAAATAATATTGCTGTTATTGATAATCAATTGTATGTTGTATGCACAAACTGTGACATTTTATTATTGGTAATAATAAATTTAGCCACAAGATGGCGTACCTGTAGTGTTTGCTTGTTGACATTTTCATAGGAATTATCCAGGTACTTTAATACATTCTTACATGTACAGAGTAATGTATTTATTTAGTTATTTCTCTCATGGATCATGATTTCTCAAATACTAGATTAGTGTCCCAATAATAATTATACAAAATTATATGAATATATATATATAAATATAAATAAAATGACTAAATATACCTGATGGGATAGTGGGAATAATTCATCTTAATTGATGATTGTCCCACCAACAATGTATCGAGGAGTATGAAGTGCTTATCTGATAAGTAATCAAGTATTTAGAAGACAGTTAGTTTATATACTCAAAAGTTAAAGCAAAAACGTGCTAGCAAGGGGTTAATTTACCAGTCCTGAGTTGTTGAAACGCTTAAGACATGGAGCAAGCCAGTGGCAGCGGTCCAGACAAGCACTGGTGCTGTCCTCAGCTTGCCCTTTAATTAAAAGGTAAAAGTTTGCATATGACCTTTCTCCCCAATATTCTCACCCTTCCCTTCCCACTTCCCAGTCACAGCCCTACTCCCTTCCTTCCCAAACATCCATTTCAAATCTTCAACAAGGAACCAAAAGACCAACATTTCTACCCTTGCCCACTGCTCCAGTCTCACATACTCATCAAGGAGCCATCCCCAAAACTATCCAAACTTTTTTGGAGCTACATCCCCCACCTCTTCCACCACCCAATATCATCAGAGGACATCACCAAACCTCTAAACAAAAAGAATGAGAAATTATATAATAAATAAATAAAATTATTATTATATTTTTCCTATAATCTCACTCCCGATAAGAAAATATTACTGAAGCTGGGATTATCTTTTTGTCCTTCTTCTAATCTTGACAAATTTGAGGTAAAAAAAAGACCTGAATCTATTTGCCAGAAGACTAACATTAAGAGTAATGCTTGATAAAACACATATTCAGAATGAATTAATCTTACCATCTCAATACAGTCAGTTTAACATTCAAGATTTTAAAAATCTAAAAATTCTTCAGCTACCGTGTTTCCCCGAAAATAAGACACTGTCTTATATTTTTTTGGGCTTCCAAAAACACACTAGGTCTTATTTTCAGGGTAGGTCTTATATTAGGGCAGGTTGGGGGAAAAGTGCTAGGTCTTATTTTCGGGGTAGGTCTTACTTTCGGGGAAACACGGTACTAGAAGAAAATGAACAAACAGAACTGCCAATACCAATCACAGATATGGATACAGAACAGCCTCACCCTATACCATCCAGGTGATCGAGATAAACATTTTATCCTTAATTAACCCAACATCCTCATTGTCAGACCTTTCCAAATCTAATAACACATAATATTGAAAATCTGAATAGTAACACCCTAAAATCAAAAGATAATTTGAATCCAAGACTAAGGCAATCTCTCTCCAACCTTAAAAAGAGCATTGATTTTGTAATAAAACCATCAGACAAGTGAGGCTAGTAATTCTAAACAGAGATCATTACGAACAAATATGTTTCAAAAATTTTTACACAACCAGGATTGGTGTTGTGAAAAATCTGGGAATATTTTTGAGTCCTTCTATCTTAGTTATCATGCCATTATTATGTTGGCCTTTCAGAAAGACGTTAGCGATAATAAAATGAAAGACTACCTTCATAACCAAAATACAGTAACACCAACTTTTTACTCTTTACCTAAAGTTCATAAGGATCTTAAAATTCCTCCAGGTCACCAAATCATTGCGGGAATGGGGGCTATTTTATCCAATGCAAGAGAGTTAGTTGACTCATATTTGAGACCCATAGTCTCTACACTGCCGTCCTATTTAGGGACACTATTGATCTACCTACATTTCTGTTCCCCTAATGTATTACTTATTGACGAGGAAAGTTTGTATTGCAGTATTCCACATGATAGAGGTATTAATATATTGGGCAATATCTAATGGACTTTTATCCCTTGCAAAAACCTTTCAATAAACTCATTATTTCTTTATTGGAATACAAACTTTAGGAATACATAAACAACAAACTCAATTACAAGACCACAAGATCAAATTTTATTACATAGACCACAAAAGGTAAGGGCGGAAGTTATCTGCTCCAGCTACATCCACACATGGTGCCCCTACACATACGCCAAGACGAGGACAGCGCCAGTGTTTGTCTGGACGGCTGCCGCCGGCGTGCTCCATTTCTTAAGCATTTCAACAACTCAGGACCAGTAAGTGAACCCCTTGCTAGCATGTTTCTGTTATAACTTTTGAGTATATAAACTAACAGTCTTCTATATGCTTGATTTCTTTTCAGATAAGCACTTCATACTCCTTGATACATTGTTGGTGGAACAATCATCAGTTTAGATGAATTAATCCCACTATCCCATCAGGTATATTGTTGCCCTCACTACATGGACCCAGCATGAAAAACAAATACTCCTAAAATCATACTTCTTTTAAGAGCCAATTAAAAAAAATGTTTTCAACAGTAATCTTTTCATAAGGTTACATGTGCACACACCTGAAAATGCCTTTCTTGTCACAGTGATCAATCCTCGCAGGATCTTTGGTCTCTTCTGGACACAGCAAAATTAAAGCGTACCTAAACTCAATATTTTTATTTTACACTCATGCAATGTACATCAATCACTCTCTATAACAGAACTTATACATAACCCCACACCAGCAATGAGCACCAACCTGATAAGACTGATAACCTGATAAGAACATAAGAAGAGCCCGTTGGATAAGGCCAATTGCCCAACCAGTCCGGTTCTGTATCTCACAGTGGCCCACATCTATAACAAGGAGGTAGCAGATATCCATCAGGGCTAGTACCCCCTGATGGACTTATCCTCCAGAAATTTGTCTGATCCCCTCCTAAAGGCATCTAAGCTGGATGCCATCAACACACTGCACAATTACCGCCTTCATTTATCTTGGTAAGACATTGTCACTAAGACAGAAAATGATCAATATCTTCCTGGTTGGGTGCAGACAGCAATAATAATAATAATAAATATTATTTATATCTCACATTACAGGAATGCAGGGAGTTTTACTAAACACATACCAATTGTCCAGCAATACAGCACATTGCACACAATTTTTTAAAGCACTGTGGACAGCAACACAGTTACAGGGTTCCCATTACATTTACAGACACTTACCTTCTACCACAAGCTTTGTGTTCACCTGTAGATAAAAACTGCCTGTATTGAGCAATCTGGAGATTTCTTGCCACCTCATAGGATGCTACTTTAATGGCTGGGAGGGGGAACAAGTGCCCGCTGCATTGTAAGGCCTTGTGTAGACAGGCTTGATCCCCATGAACATACCATGAACTGTCATTCGTCAAAAATGTGTTGCTGTTAAAGCTTTGTGAATTGAGAAAAAAAATGGTTGGACGATGCCATTGTCAGTCAGCTGAGCAAGCACATGTGCCCTTTTCTAGCCAATTGTAGAGTAGTCAGCTGACTGACCAATGGACTTGTGCAAACGATTCACAGCAAGATAAGTACTCTACAATTGGCTAGAAGGGGTCACATGTGCTTGCTGGATTGGCCTGGATAGGCCTTGTGCAGACAGGCTGACCTCTATAGACATACCAAGCAACTGTAATTTCTTGAAAATGACTTGCCATGTGATTCGGTTGGACGATGCCATTGGTCAGCCAGGAATGATGTCATGCACTGGATGTAAACATACTGAAGCTGTGGCTTTTTGCCTGTTGCTAAGGAGCCGCGACAACCAGCGCTGGATCGATCTTTGTGGAATGTCAACATGTAGACAATGCTGGAGCTTACAAAGGTAATTATTATTTTATTAGTTAAAAAGGAGAGTTGTCCCCTAATTTGAAAGGGCTGATTTACCTATTTTGGGGAATGTATGTAAGGTATACTTTATACCCTACACTCATTCCTAAGGGGGTAAGCATCTGTGGTCCCCTAACCCCCCTAGCATTCTAATTCTGTCAGTTTTTTGATGCAAAGAGTGATCCTAATTTTTTTGCATAGATATTTTTGTTTATATTGTGGGCCTATAATTCATAGGATTAACTCCCGGGTATGATAATTATATTTATTTATTATATTATAATCATAAATTATAATATAATATATAATTATAAATAATAATTTAAAAAAAATAATGAAATAATAGACAAAAATGTAATTTAAAATAAAATAAAAAAATTAAAAACGTACTTTTAGTTTTATTTCATGTTGTATAGTGTTTTTTTTACTGTAAAAACCATTTAAAAGCAGATACATTGAAATCTGCTTTTAAATTTCCCGCCCGGCCACACCCCCGAATACATCACCACTCGCATCACCCGGAAGATGTCACATCCTCCCGGGTGATGCAAGTATGGATGTCCCGCCCGCCTTACCCCGACGCTGCTGCTGCTCTGCCTCTCCAGGGCGATGCAAAGCACAATGCAGACCTTCTGCACTGTGCATCGCATCTTCCAGGAGATGTGAGCAGCAATAGCAAATTCTGGGGGTGGTGCCAGCTGGTATCACCGCCAGAATTTACTATTGCTGCTCGCATCTGCAGTTAGATGTAAAGCACAATGCTGAAGTCCTGCATTGTGCTTTGCATCTCACTGCTGATGCGAGCAGCGGCGTGGCGGGGACCCGGGTGGTATTTAAAAGCAGATTACTCGGTAATCTGCTTTTAAATTTCCCGCCCGGCAACGACCCCCTACCGGACCGACACCCCGGCATCACAGCGGGGCCATCAGATCGCCGCTGGAGTGCGGGGCAAAGGTAAGGGGGCCTTCCAAAGGCATATGTACAGAAAGGCAATGCTAAGACTTAGGAACAGCCGCCTATCAACGTCTCACCACAACAAATGCCATGGAACCCGAAAGCGCCATATTCAAATCCGTGGCAGATCGTTCCAATCCAGTAGAGGAACCTGGAAGTGACAGCGACCCGAGAACCGGAAGTAGGCAGGGCTTCATGGAACAAACTTCTAACCCTGACACAGCACAGAAGGTATGTGTGTGTGTGTAAGTTATATCATTTACGCTGTCAGGGTTATTTATGGGGTGCAGGAAGTGTCACACAGATAATGGGGTGAACTGATAATATTACAGGGGATATGGAAGGTTGGGGAAAAGTGAAGACAGGTGTTTTTTATATTGGTGTTATTGCAGGGAAATATGGGGTTCAGCAAGGGGGAGAGATGGGTGATGGGGTGCCCCCCTACTAATGTGAGGTGAAATAGGGGTACAGGAGGGAGAGACAGGTGATGGGGTGCACTCCTATTAATGTGAGGTGATATTGGGGGACTGGAGGGGGAGGGAGATGATGGGGTGCACTCCTATTGTTGTGTGGATGGGAGATGTGATAAGGTGAACTGGTATTATGGCAAGGTGGGCTGGGGTGGAATAGGTGATGGGGTGCACTGGTAATATTGCCGGATGAAATGAGGGTAATGGAAGTGTCAAACAAGTAATGGGGTAAACTGGTATTTTTGCAAGGGGATATGGAAGGATTAGGAAAAGCGAAGACAAGTGCAGGGCAATATGGGGTTCAGCAAGGGAGAGATAGGTGATGGGGTGAACTCCTAGTCTTGTTAGATGATATGGGAGTACAGGAGGGGGAGAGATAGGTAATGGGGTGCACTCATATTGTTGTGTGGTAATATGGGGGTGCAGGAAGGTGTTGTGTACAGGAACCTGGCAGGTGATAAGAGTGCACTGGTATTTTTGCTGAGCGATATCTGCGCAGGTGATGGTGATGCACTAGAGTATTCCCAAGACAGTACTTCGGTATAGGGAAGGTAACCCAGATGTTGGGGTGGATTGCTATTATTCGATTGTGATATGTGAATTTAGGAATAGGTGGCACATGATGTGGTACCCTGGTAAATTTTAAGGATAGTTAGGGAAAGGGGGCCCGGAAGATAGCCAGAGATGTTGGGATGTACTATTATCACACTGCCATTTCTACAGAGTGGTATGGGGTTCAGAAAAGGTGAGACAGGAGATGGGGTTCACTGGTATTTTTGCAGGGTGGCATGGGGTTCAGGAAGTGTGAGGAAAGTGATGGGGTGCACTGCTATTAGTGCAGGGGGGTATGGGGTTCAGCAAGGTTTAGACAATTGATGGGGTGCACTGGTATTATTGCAGAGTGGTATGTGGTTCAGCAAGGGTGAGACAGAATATGGGGTGAACTGGTATTATTGCATGGGGTTCAGAAATGTGGGAAAAGTGATGAGGTGCACTGGTAGTTTTCATGGGTGGTATGTGGTTCAGCAAATGTGTCAGGGGATGGGGTGCACTGTTATTATTGCAGGGTGGCATGTGGTTCAGAAAGTGTGAGAAGAATGATTGGGTGCATTGGTATTTTTGCAGGGTGGTAAGGGGTTCAGGTAGTGTGAGACAAGTGAAGAGGTGGGCTGGTATTTTAGTAGTGCGCTGGTAAGTAGTTCAGCACAGGTGAGTCAGGGAATGGGGTGCACTGGTATTATTGCAGAGTGGTATGGGGTTCAGCAAGAGTGGGACAGATTATACGGTGCACTAGTATTATTGTACGGTGGCATTAGGATGCAGGCGCAGGAGAGATTTATGATGGGGTGCACTCCTATTGTTGTGAGGTGATACACCCTTGCTGAACCCCATACCACCCTGCAATAATAACAGTGTACCCCAAACACCTGTTTTAGCCTTTCTGAACCCTTTACCACCCTACAATAATACGAGCGCATCCCATCACCTGTCTCAGCCTTCCTGAACACCCATATCACCCTTGAAGAATACCAGTAATACCCGTAACCTATCTCTCCATTGCTGAACCCCATATTTCCCTGCATTAACAGTAGTATACAAGACACCTCTCTTCACTTTTACCTATCTTTCCATATCCCCTGCAATATTACCAGTTGACCCTAATACTTGTCTCACCCTTGCCTAACCCCATGCTTACCTGCAGTAATAGCAGTGTGAGAGGAGTGCACTAGTATTATTGCAAGGTGGTATAAAGTTCAGGAAGGCTGGGTCAGGTTATGGGGTGCATTGGTATTGTTTCAGAGTGTTATGTGGTTCAGCAAGCATGTGTCACCTCACAACAATACCAGTGCACGCCATCATCTGTCTCACCCTTGCTTAACCCTTTACCATCCTGCAAAAATGCCAATGCACCCTATCACCTGTTTCAACCTTGCTGAACCCCTTACACCCTGCAATTATTCCAGTGCACCCCATCACCTGTCTCACCCTTCCTGAACACACATATCACCCTGCAAGAATACCAGTAATACCCATCACCTATCTCTCCCTTGCTGAAATCAATATTACCCAGCAATAACATCAGTATACAAAACTCCTATCTTCACTTTACCCCATCCTTCCATATCACCTGTAATAATTCCATATCACCCCAATACTTCTCACCCTTGCCTATCCCCATACATACCTGCATTAGAAGCAGTGTGAGACTGGTGATGGAGTGCACTGGTATTTTTGCAGGGTGGTATGAGGTTCAGCATGGGTGACACATAGGTGATTGTGTGCAGGGGTATTATTGCAAGGGGGCATGGCATTCAGCAAGGGTAAAAAAGGTGATGGGGTGCACTGGAATTATTTCAAGGTGGTATGGGAATCAGCAATAATGAGACAAGTAATGGGGTGCACTGGTATTGATGCAGGTGTTTTGTGTATTGGGGTTCAGCAAGGGAGAGATCGGTGATGGGGTGCCCTCCCATTGTTGAGATGTGACCTGGAGCTGCAGGTGGGGGTGGGACAGATGATGGGTGCACTCCTTTTGTTGTGAGATGACACACCCTTGCTGAACCACACTGGAATAATACTAGTGCACCCCATAACCTGTCTCACCCTTCCTTAACCCCATACCACCCTGCAATAACTCCAGTGCACCCCATCATTTTACTCACCCTTGCAGAACCCTTTACCACCCTGCAAAAATTCCAGTGCACCCCATCACCTATCTCACCCTTCCTGAACACCCCTATCGCCATGCAAT
>NC_092859.1:79513965-79521302 GCF_032062135.1 Pyxicephalus adspersus | reverse complement strand
GTATCACACTGTGGTATAGGGTTTAGCAAGAGTGAGACAGATAGTGGAGTGAATTGGTATTTTTGCAGAGGATATGGAAGGATGGGGAAAAGTCATGACAGGTCTTGTTTATACTGGTGTTATTGCAGGGGAATTGGGGGTTCAGCAAGGAGGAGAGAGGTAATGCGGTGATCTGGTATTATTGCAGAAGAGATGGAAGGATGGGAAAAAGTGAAGACAGGTGTTTTGTATACTGGTGTTATTGCAGGGTAATATGGGGTTCAGCAAGGAAGAGATAGGTGATTGGGTGTCCTCCCATTGTTGTGATGTGATATGGGGTACAGGAAGTCTGAGGAAAGTGATGGGGTGCACTGGTATTGGTGCAGGGGGGTATGGAATTCAGCAAGGTTGAGAAAAGTGATGGGTTGAACTGCTATTAGTGCAGGGGGGTATGGGGTTCAGCAAAAATTAGCTGATGGAGTGCACTGGTAACATTGCAGGATGAAATTAGGGTGAGAGAGTTGTCAAACAGGTAATGGGGTGAACTGGTATTATTACAGGGGATATGGAAAGATGGGGAAAAATAATGCAGACGTTTTGTATACTGGTGAATTATTGCAGAGTAATATGGGGTTCAAAATAGTAGAGATTTGATGATGCTTTCCTAAAGTTATGAGGTGATATGGGGGTACAGTAAAGGGTGATGGGGTGTACTTCTATTGTTAGGTTACTTGGGGGTACAACAGGGAGTGAAACAGATGATGGGGTGCATTCCCATTGTTGTGATGTTACATGGGGGTACAGGATGGGGTGGGATAGGTGATGGGAAGCACTGGTATAATTGCAGAGTGGTATGGGTTCAGCAAGGGTGAGTCAGGTTTTAGGGTGCACTGGTGTTATTGCACGGTGGCATGGGGTTCAGGAAGTGTTCAACGAGTAATAAGGTGCACTGGTGTTAACGCCCTTAGCGGTAACCCTGAGTGTGACCCTACTCTTAGGGTAGAAAAAAATGCTGGAAGCGGTAACCCCAAGTCACACTCGGGGTAGGAAAACCTATGGAAAACCATAGCAAATCAAGATTTACCTGAACCGCCTGCATCGAGGCGGGGCTGAAAATTTTAATCTATTTGTATTGCATTCAATACAAAATACTGTCCTGAATGCAATACAGTGGATTTATATGTGTAAAAGCAGTACAATATTTTATAGTATCATATAATAGATTGAATAAAATATTTAGTTAAAAAAATAATAATTAATATTTTGACATGATTTTGTGTTTCAAACTTTATTCTGTTCATACTATAATAATATATTGTAAAATACTGTACCGCTTTTAGACATAAAAAACCGGACAGAAATAAACCGCCCAGGAGGTTATTGCTGGGTGGTATGTGGTTCAGCAAGGGTGAGTCAGGTGATGTGGTGTACTGGTGTTATTGCAGGGTGGCATGGGGTTTAGTAAGTGTGATCTGCAATTTTACCAGTGAACCCCATCACCTGTCTCCACCTTCCTAAACACCTATTTCAAACTCCAATATTCCCAGTATACAATGCGCATGTCTTCACTTTTCCCCATCTTTCCATATACCCTGCAATAATACCAGATCACTCCATTACTTGTCTCACTCTTGTTGAACAGCATACTTACCCTTGCCGAACCCCATACCCACATGAAGTAATAGCAGTGTGAGATGAGTGAAAGGGTGCACTGCTATTATTGTAGGGTGGTATGGGGTTCAGCAAGGGTGAAACAGGTGATGGGGTGCAGTGCTATTATTGTAGGGTGATATGTGGTTAAGCAAGGATGACACAGGCGATGGGGTAAACTGGTATTATTCCAGGGTGGCATCTGGTTAGGCAAGAGTGACACAGGTGATGGGGTGCACTGGTTTTAATTACAGGGTGGAATGGGGTTCAGTACGGATGAGACTGGTAATGCGGTGAACTGGTATTTTTGCAGAGGACATGCAAGGATGGGGAAAAACAAAAACAGGTGTTTTGTATACTGGTGTTATTGCAGGGTAATATGGGATTCAGCTAGAGAGATAGGTGATGGGGTGCACTCCTATTGTTAGGTGGTATGGGGCACAGGAGGGCGTGAGAGGTGATTTGGTCCACTCCTATTGTTGTGAGGTGATATGGGGGTACATGAGGGGGTGAGACAGATAATCTTATTTTTGTAAGGTGACCCCTTGCTGACCCCAAGTGCACCCTATCACCTGTCTCACCCTTCCTGAACCCCATGTTTCCCTGCAATAACACTAGTATACAAAACACCTATCTGCAATAATACCAGTTCATGCCATTACTTATCTCGCTCTTCCTGAACCCCATACCACCCTGCAATAATACCAGTGCACTCCATCACCTGTCTGCAATATTAACAGTACACCCCATCACCTGTCACACCATTGCCTAACCCCATACCCACCTGCAAAAATGGCAAATAGAAATAAATAATATGGGGATATGTGGTTCAGCAAGGGTGAGTCAGGTGATTGGGTTCTCTGGTATTCTTGCAGGGTGGTATAGGTTTCAGTAAGTGTGAGACAAATGATGGGGTACACTGGTATTTTTCAGGGTGCAGGAGAGTACCTGGGGGGGGGGGGGTGCGATCTAGGGAAGGAGGAGAGCACCGGGTGGGATTTGAGATGTAGGGGTTGAGATGAGCATCAGGTGGAGGGGAGTTTGATCAAGAGGTAGAGGAGAGCACGTCGTGGGGGATTGGGTGCTATCTAGGGGGTACAGAAGACACATGGTGGGGGGTTGCAATCTACGGGTAGAAGAGAGCACCTGATGGGGAATGCAATCTAGGGATAGAGAAAAGCATCTGTGGGGCAAGGATTTGATCTTTGGGTAGAGGATGGCACCTGTTAGGGAGTTTGCAATCTTTGGGTATAGGAGGGCACCTGGTGGGGGTGGGATGTGATCTTGTGGTGCAGTAAAGTGTCTGGCTATGCAAGAGAGTTCATGAGGGATCAGGAGAGAAGGTTGGGATCTGGGGCAGTACAGGAGGATGCTTTGGGGAGTAGGATCTGAGGCAATGTGGGAAATTGCATAAGGAGTGGCATCTGGGCATGCAGGACTGAACATGGGGGTGGGATCTAGGCAGTGCAATATGGAAGTGCAGGATAGCACCTGGGGGTGCAAGAGGGTGTGATATGGGGGTTTAAGAAAGTGTTTATGGGTTGGGATATGGGGGGCTGTGATTTGGAGGTGCAGAAGAATGCAATAGGTGGGATCTGGGAGGGGCGGTGCAGGAGAGGGCAGAACATCTGGATGAACAGAAGAGTACATAGGGTGCAGGTGAGCACATGGGAGTGGGATCTGAGAATGCAAAAGGGGTAGATTCGGAAGGTGCGATCTGGCAGCGCAGAAGAGCACTTGGGAGTGCAAGAGAAAACATTGGGGTGGGATCTGGGGATGTTTTTTTGGCTGTAATGACTTCTTTTTTTCTTTTTTGCGGTATAGACATGTCATAGGAGAGACATCATCAACCTCAATAATAACCAAAGAGCGGAGCTTAAAAAGGAAAACAGATGAGCATGAAGGTAAAATCTTGAGATCTGAGAATCAACACAATGTAACTACAGTGAGCAGGGGTGGTGACATAGGAGAGTGTAATACAGCTAAAAAAAGTGCTGAGAAATGAGGATTTAGGGATTAGATCTGTACGGTATAGTCTTCTGCTGCTTTAATGCATCGCCTTTATATTTCATGTTGAAGAGCACATATTGTAATGGGTGATTACTTCCTAAATCCAAAATCCACTTTCAGCAGAAATCAACCCTTGTAATTGGTGTTTTTTTCTGAAGATATTTATTATACTCAGGTCAGCTTTACAATCCCACTTTTAAGGCATATGTTGTAGTGTAGTTGATCTGGATCGATGTACTAATGAGTAATGTAATGAAGGAATATTCCTGTTAGGGGGAGGAGTTATTGTGCTGTTAGACACAGACACTAAAGAGGAACTCTAACCTCTATTGTTGATCCTGTATGGAGGGTCTTTAACATCCGGGTCACAGGTATGGGATCACAAAGAAGAGTGAATCATATAACAGTAATACACCTAAATTGAGCACAGGTAGCAAAATAAGTAAAAAAAGCTGGTTTCATGTTTCTGCCATAAAAAGAATGACAAATGTGTGATATTTCTGTCCAAATAGTGTATATGGTTATGTGCGTATAAATATTTTAACTGGGTGGTAAAAAATATTGTTTTTTTGGCGACAGTCCTTTATACTTCAGTAATTTTCTTTTGATATGTTTTTGTACACAGATATACAGATTGAAAAATCCAGCAACCTCTGGACCTGAGGAGTGCCGAATTTTCCAAAATTCCAGATTTTTGGATTGCCTGTAATTATGTATTCCAGCCATCTAGTGGAAACTGAAAGAACTATACCCGAATGGAATCCGCTTCTTGCTCCGTGAGAATGCAAGGGCTAGTCATGCCGGGAAATTGCAGGATCCGGATTGTCGATGGCCGGATTTTCGATTGCCAACCTGTATTGCTATTTCTTAATTTATTAGAAATTTCTGTAAGAATGTTTTTGCATAAGTTCTTAATAAAATATTTTAACGCAATTGTGTTTGTTTTTTTGACAATTACTAAAAGATTTTTAGTGTATATGAGTTTTGTATATAATATACATTTCCATTTTAACACAATATAACACATACTAACTTAGAGAAAGAAGCATTGATTAAAATGTATTTTGGCTCCTGCATTACAAAATGAATAAACAAAGAAATACTCAACTGTGTTTGGCATTCACTATGGAAAAGACACTTTGTATAAATACAACTCATCAATTGATAACCTCTGGTATTAGAAATAAACCTTTCCCACACACAAGGTGCCTGCCTGTGTCCTGTTACCCCTGGACAGATCATGCAGATTTTCCTGCACTTCTAGATCACATACAAAAACCAGTGAGAGCAGAAAGTGTTACACCTTCACCATTTCATCCTTAGGCAGAGAACAGAGTGCTATCAACCAGTCAGTATCTGATCAGATATAGGGGTTATCAGAGCACATCAGGCTGTGGATAGGGGGCTATGGCCTCAGGCAGGGCTATGCTCTGTTAGATGGTTTTGTAATATCGGGGTGAAGCAAGTAAACCCATAACACTGAAACAGTGCAAACATAAACTTGTCCAGGCAATGTTACACCTGAATGCTGGGCTTTCTGCATGGAGGGGTTAGGGTTATATAGGCCCAGTAAGTCATGAATGTGTCTGCTGTGATCTTTTCCCTTCTTATGAGGCGTTGTAACCGATTTAACCTCTTTTAACTCTTACAAGATAAACATAACCATTACATTGGAGCCCAGAAATATTAATTAATAATTGTCATGCTCCATTCTTTCTGGACCCACCCACTTCAGCTTGGCCACACAACACCGTTTTGGAGCTAAAGGTTTTCCCAAGTATGATTATTAGCGTACGTTCAAGCATCTATACTAATACCTGAATCCTTGAATATCAGTTTTTGTTTCAGAGTCCTGTGTTTGTTTAGACAACAAAACAGAAAAGTTTTATCCCATAGAAGATCTATTAGGGACTACTGTAGTAGTTGCCAAGCCATATATAGGAATATAGTATATAGATAAAGAGAGAAGAAGATGGCTTTTTCTGGCAAACTAGATATTGTAAAACTTTTAAAGAAACCTTTATTTATTAACAATGCATAAAAAACATAATTATAGTTCAAACAGTATTGACTGGACAATAAGCAATATATTACCCCGTGGGGAATTATGGAGAGTACATAATGGACTGAACATTAGCTCCTTGTAGGTTTGTGAACATCAAAATATAAACAGATCGTATCAGTAAGGATGATTGGTATATAGTTACGGTCTCAATTCTGACGTGTTTTGCCCCAAAATGGGCTTTTTCAGGGGTAAGAGACCCTAAAATTTATATTAATACATTGTATAAATATTGCATCCAATAACAATATTTATATGCTAAGCAATAAGATATATACTTTAAACTGACTTACTAATACATTACGCATTGCAATTGGAGAAGGAAAGTAATATATCGCATGAAGTGGCCAAATGAGTTTGGATATTCTGATAATAACACAAATGTATATGAGGAGTACAAATTATAAAAAAGAAAGAACAAATTTGGGTCAAAGACAATATTAAAGTGCTGTAAAGTATCTTACTTGATCACCAATTCTTATGTGTGGAAAAATGGAAGATGAACAGAATGTAATCAATATGTACTTCATATAATAAAGGATCTAGCTTCAATGTTTACAACTTCAATAAGGTGAGTATCTGGAAGTAGACTATATAGTAGGATAGGCATAAACAGAGGTTATGCATGTGTAAGGGACTGCCATTTTTCTATCTGCTTGCTGAGTTGTAACTTTGTAAATTGCAAATAAAGTTGTTTAAGTTTTCCTGCCCCTGATAGTGGCCTTTGAAACCCCACCAGGAGATAGAGAAATGCAGGAAGTACAGGGACAGAGATGAGAGCATGTGTTCAGCCAGGGTAGGTGCCTGCATGCCTTCCAGAACACACTGACTGCTGTGCCTGTGTGTAGTGCATTATTATATCATTACCCTCTGTAATAATGGGGTAAATGTGATATCTGTTATCAGAGATCACTTTGGGAAATCCCTACTGTCAGTGTATCAGCTACATACATATATATATATTTACTCTGCCCTTTCATCTTTATCTTTGCTGACCTGCACCCTCTGTCTAGTTACAGCTAGCATAGGTTAGGCATCCGATGGCCCATAGGTAGCAGAGGTCCGGTTGCATTGGGAGATTAGTGTGATTGCTGGGGTCTAAGTGGTAGTGCAGATGGATTGTTGTCCAGAGACTTTGCCTGCATCCCTGCAATCCGGGATCACAGCATACACAGCCCAATTGTCAGTTGGAGGATCTCCTTGCTGCTGTTTTCAGGATCATCTCATCAGGACATCTTTGTTACCATCAAACCCAAAGGCCTCTGCAACTCATGGTGACACTGATCATAACTGGAGGTATTTGTGGTTATAGACTGTATATATACCCGGGCAATAGCCTGGTTTGTAGGGGTCATTTACATGACACCCCCCCATACCAGGGCTACACATGTGTAGCCCTGTTATGGGGGGAGGGGTCATGTAAATGGCTCCCACAAAACAAGCTATGGCGCTAACCTGTAGATAACAAAAAGGATCCTGAGCCTTCGCTATGTGGAAGAGTGAGGATAATAATAAAGTTGGCAATGCCTCCACCCAGGACAGGGTCTCTGTTAGCAGAGGGGCTCCCTTCCTGGGACATTAACCAGAAATAATAACAGCAATATAAAACAGCATCCGAGGAACCACTACACCCAGC
>NC_092859.1:79507993-79513275 GCF_032062135.1 Pyxicephalus adspersus | reverse complement strand
TAATGCACTACATACAGACAAGGCAGTCAGTGTGTTCTGGAAGGCATGCAAGCACCTATCCTGGCTGAGCACATGTTCTCATCTCTGTCCCTGTACTTCCTGCAATTCTCTATATCCTGATGGGGTTTCCCAGGCCACTATCAGGGGCAGGAAAACTTCAACAACTTTATTTGCTATTTACAAAGTTACAACTCAGCAAGCAAATAGAAAAAGGCAGACCCCTACACATGTAAAGCAATAGTTCTATTAAGTTTAGTTTTACTAATATTTTTTAGGAAAAGTACTTGCATATATATGGCTGGATGATATTAATATATTGTACGATGGAGGTTTTTTTTTTTTAAAATATATTTATAACCACATCCAAGTGATATATTTAATAAAATAATATTGCTGTTATTGATAATCACTTGTATGTTTGTGTACAAATTGTGACATAATATTGGTAATAATAAATTTAGCCACAAGATGGCGTACCTGTAGTGTTTGCTTGTTGAAATTTTCATAGGAATTATCCAGGTACTTTAATACATTCCTACATATACAGAGTAATGTATTTATTTAGTTATTTCTCTCATAGATCATGATTTCTCAACTACTAAACAAGTGTCCCAATAATAAATATATAAATATAAAATGGCAAAATATACCTGATGGGAGAGTGGGATTAATTCATCTAAATTGATGATTGTTCCACCAACAATGTATCAAGGAGTATGAAGTGCTTATCTGAAAAGAAATCAAGAATTTAGAAAACTGTTAGTTTATATACTCAAAAGTTAAAACAGAAACGTGCTAGGGGTTCACTTACCAGTCCTGAGTTGTTGAAATGCATAAGACACGGAGCAAGCCAGCGACAGCTGTCCAGACAAACACTGGTGCTGTCCTCAGCTTGCCCTTTAATAAAAAGTTAAAAGTTTGCATATGACCTTTCTCCCCAATATTCTCACCCTTCCCACTTCCCATTCACAGACCTACTACCTTCCTTCCCAAACATCCTTTCCAAATCTTCAACAAAGACCAACATTTTTACCCTTGCCTGCTCCAGTTTTTACCCTAGACTGCTCCAGTCTCACATACTCATCAAGGAGCCATTCCCAAAACTACCCAAACTTTTTTGGAGCTACATCCCCCACCTCTTCCACCACCTAATATCATCAGAGGACATCACCAAACCTCCTCTAAACAAAAGGAATTAGAAATTTTAGCCTTTCTTCCTATAATCTCACTCCCGATGAGAAAATATTAATGAAGATGGGATTATCGTTTTGTCCTTGTCTAATCTTGACAAATTTGAGGTCATAAAAGACCTGAATCTATTTGCCAGAAGACTAACGTTTAGAGTAATGCTTGATAAAACACATATTCAGAATAAATTATTCTTACCATGTCAATACAGTCAGTTTAACATCCCAAAATTCTTAAGCTACTAGAAGAAAAATCCTCACTGTCAGACCTTTCTAAATCTAGTAACACATGATATTGAAAATCTGAATAGTAAGACCCTAAAATCAGAAGATATTTTGAATCCAAGACTAAGGCATGCTCTCTCCAACCCTAAAAAGAGCATTGATATTGTAAAAAAACCATCTGACAAGTGAGGCTAGTAATTGTAAACAGAGATCATTACGATCAAATATGTTACAAATGTTTTACACAACCAGGAATGTTCTTGAGTCCTTCTATCTTAGTTACCATGCCATTATTATATTGCCCTTTCAGAAAGGCGTTATCGATAACAAAATGAAAGACTACCTTCATAAACAAAATCCAGTAACACCAACTTCTTACTCTCTACCTAAAATTCATAAGGATCTTAAAAATCCTTCAGGTTGCCCCATCATTGCAGGGATAGGGGCTTTTTTATCCAATGCAAGAGAGTTAGTTGACTCATATTTGAGACCCATAGTGGCTACACTGCCGTCCTATTTAGGGACACATTTCTGTCTGATTTACAATTTCCCCCTAATTTATTACTTATTGACGTGGAAAGTTTGTATTGCAGTATTCATCATTATAGAGGTAATAATATCATTGAGCATCAATATTGAATATCATCCAATGGAATATTATCCCTTGCAAAAAACCCCAAAAATTCATTATTTCTTTATTGGAATACATACTTCAGGAATACATACTTCAGGTAAACAACAAACTCAATTACAAGATCACAAGATCAAATTTTATTATACAGACCGCTCCAGCTACATCCACACATTGTGCCCCTACACATACGCCGATATCGGCGCACCAGTGTTTGTTTTGACGGCTGCCGCCGGCTTGGTCCGTTTCTTAAGCATTTCAACAACTCAGGACCGGTAATTGAAACCCCTTTGCTAGCACCTTTCTGTTATTACTTTTGAGTATATAAACTACCAGTCTTCTAGATACTTGATTTCTTTTCAGTTAAGCACTTCATACTCCTTGATACATTGTTGATGGAACAATCATCAGTTTAGATGAATTAATCCCAGTATCCCATCAGGTATATTTTGCCATTTCATATTTATATATTTATTATTGGGACACTAATCTAGTAGTTGAGAAATCATGATCTATGAGAGAAATAACTAAAGAAATACATTACTCTGTACATGTAGGAATGCGTTAAAGTACCTGGATAATTCCTATGAAAATTTCAACAAGCAAACACTACAGGTACGCCATCTTGTGGCTAAATGTATTATTACCAATATTAAAATGTCACAATTGTCCATACAACATACAATTGATTATCACTAACAGCAATATTATTTTATTACAGATATCACTTGGATCTGGTTATAAATATATATAAAAAAAACCTTCATCGTACAATATAATATTATCATCCCGTCATATCTAAGTAAGTACTTTTCCTAAAAAATATTAGTAAAACTAAACTTAATGGATTTATTGCTTTACATGCATAACCTCTCTTTATGCCTATCCTTTTATATAGTCTACTTCCGGATACTCACCTTATCGAAGTTGTACACATTGAAGCTAGATCCTTTATTTTATCATGTACATATTGATTACATTCTGTTCATCTTCCATTTTTTCACAAACAACCATTGGTGATCAAGTAAGATACTTTACAGCACTTTAATATTATCTTTGACCCAAATTTGTTCTTACTTTTTTATAATTTGCACTCCTCATTGAATCTAGAAGCTCACAAGGGGCTTTCCCCACCATGTTAAAAAAACAAGTGCTAAACTCACACATGCCAAGCGAGATCAGCATTTTTTTTTTACATTTTCAGGAGAAAACATCATCCATTCTTGGGCCTGTGCAGTGTGAGATCGGTTGATGTAAGGACCTGCAAGATGACATAAAAAGGCAGTGCACATTTGTTTCTCTGCTCCCTGAAGAAATCTGGGATGGCGCATATAATCTTTTTGTGGAGCGGGGTCCGGGGGCTCCGCAGAAGTAAAGGTGTCATTTAACTGTTAATAAAAATTCAGTTTTAAATAATCTTTTATATAACACTGATGTTAATAATTCATACACTTACACAGCAACATCTAGTGGCTGGAGTATAAACAGAGATTCTTTATCTAATGGCATTTTCAGGTAAATAAAAAATTAGGTTTATACAGTTCATTTTCACCAATATATTAATATACATCTCTTCACAACATCAACATTCTTTTCTTTAAATTTGAAGAATCCATAGCTCCTCTCATTTTGCTTAGAGGGTAAAGGGGTACTAGCTACCCATGTGCTCATCCCACAAATGTGTGGACAGATATCTGGTGGCCAACTGGTCAAAGGGAACTGACAGATTCTAACAGGGTGCACACACAACGATTCATGTGCATGCGCCTGTAAAAGACTTCCAAATGTACATGTTAATCAGTCTTTGGGGATTCTTATGTATAGACATCGCTACAGAGTGCAGAGGTAAATAATAAAAAGCAATAGAAACAGGTCTGCTATAATGTGCTGTTGTTCATTTTAGGTCATTTAGTCTATTTTGGGCTATACATTGGCTATACACGTGTGAACAATGCGTGTTTCAGCCAAACTAAGTATATCTCCTCTCAGTTTTTGTTCAGAGGATAAAGGAGTACGAGCTAACCCTGCCTTCATCCCACAGGTGTGTGGAAAGATATCTGATGGCCCACTTGTCAAAGGGAACTTCCAGATTCTAATAAGCTGCACTTTGACTCTCACAATATGGACCCAGCATTACATTGTTACAGACAAATGCTGAATACTAGTCATTATTTGGTATGCATTACTGATTGATTGGGTTTAAATGAATCAAAAACAATCTGCCTGTATTGAGCAATCTGGAGATTTCTTGCCACCTCATAGGATGCTACTTTAACGGCTGGGAGGGGGGAACAAGTGCCCGCTGCATTGTAAGGCCTTGTGTAGACAGGCTTGATCACCATGAACATACCATGAACTGTCATTCTTCAATAATGAGTTGCTGTTAAAGCTTTGTGAATTGACAAGAAAAATGGTTGGACGATGCCATTGTCAGTCAGCTGAGTACCTTACAATTGACTAGAAAAGGGCCCTTGTGCTTGTTGGTTTGTATTGCCTGGTGCAGACAGGCTAATCTCTATGGACATACCAAGAACCTGTCGTTTTTTCAAAATATCTTGCTTTGTCCAATAGCATTGTTCAAACAAATCACAAAGCAAGACCATAGGAACTAACAAGCACATGTGCCAATTCTTCTAGCCTTCTAGCTAATTGTAGGGTACTCAGCTGACTGACCAATGGACTTGTGCCAATGATTCACAGCCAGAAAAGTATTCTACATTTGGCTAGAAAGGGTCACATGTGATTGCTGGATTGAAAGGCCTTGTGCAGACAGGCTGACCTCTATAGACATACCAAGCAACTCTCATTTCTTGAAAATGACTTGCCATGTGATTCGGTTGGACGATGCCATTGGTCAGCCAGGAATGATGTCATGCACTGGATGTAAACACACTGAAGCTGTTGCTTTTGGCCTGTTGCTAAGGAGCCGCCACTCTGGAAGCATCTCTGGAGGCATCTCCAAAGCAATTTGACTGAGGCCTTGTGCGGTTTGCAGTTTTCTATTTCATTTTTTGTTGATTTACTCACACCTATACCTCAATCACATAAACCTACATCTCAATCACATATACCTATACCTCATTCACATACACCTACACCTCATTCACATACACCTCAATCACATACACTTAAACCTCATTCACATACACCCATATCTCATTCACATTCACCTACACCTCATTCACATACACCCACACCTCAATCACATACACCTGATTCACCATTACATCTTTACTTGA
>NC_092859.1:79482327-79507355 GCF_032062135.1 Pyxicephalus adspersus | reverse complement strand
GTTCTTGTTTCCAGGAGGCCAATGATGGTATGTTGCTGGTTGCCATATGGGTTGAACAACTTGGAGAAGAAATAAATGTCATGGTTCCTGCAGAGATCATAACAAGAGGGCTAAGGTTTAAGGTCACCAGGAACGAAGATGGAGAGCTTATTCTGTCCTCTGACCAGATTGTGAGACATGAATGAAAAGGAGGAACTTCATCGATCCTGTGATCTGATCCTGTCCATCTTAAAAGGATCCAGGAGGATAGGTAAGTTGGGTAAGTATTGGGGACAACCGGGACTGCATTGATCTTCCTGGAATGTAATTTGGACTACGTTTGACCCTGCAAAGGTAACTATTATTTTATTAGTTAAAAAGCAGTGCTGTCACCTTATTTTTAGTGCAGTTTAACTCTTTTAGGGAATATGCAAATGATTTTATGGGTAAGGATTAATTTTGAATTGGGGACAACCAGCGCTGGATAAATCTTTTTGGAATGTCATATGTGGACAACGCTGGAGCTTGCAAAGTTAATTACTATTTTATTAGTTAAAAAGGAGAGTTGTCCCCTAATTTGAAAGGGCTGATTTACCTATTTTGGGGAATGTATGTAAGGTATACATTATACCCTATACTCATTCCTAAGGGGGTAAGCATCTGGAGTCCCCTTATTAAAGGGTCTTCCAGATTCCAATTTATTCCTTACTTTCCTTATACAAAGCCCCACAAAATACTGTTTCAATTCTCATAGACTTGTCTGTGTATTCCATGGAGCAGACAGAAGGCTCCACAGGAATACGCAGCAGGTGGCCTGGAATTGTGTTTTATAAAGCCAAGTAATGGGTGAGATGAGTGATGGGGTGCCCCCTATTAATATGAGGTGATATGGGGGTACAGGAGGGAGAGACAGGTGATGGGGTGCACTCCTATTAATGTAAGGTGATATTTGGGGACTGAAGGGGGAGAGAGATGATGGGGTGCACTCCGATTGTTGTGTGGTTGAAAGATGTGATGAGGTGCACTGGTATTATGGCAAGGTGGGCTGGGGCTCAGCAAGGGTAGGATAGGTGAGGGGGTGCACTGGTAATATTGTCGGATGAAATGAGGGTGATGGAAGTGTCAAACAGACAATGGGGTTAACAGGTATTATTGCAAGGGGATATGGAAGGATTAGGAAAAGCGAAGACAAGTGCAGGGCAATATGGGGTTCAGCAACAGAGAGATAGGTGATGGGTTGAACTCTTAGTGTTGTTAGATGATATGGGAGTACAGAAGGGGGAGAGATAGGTAATGGGGTGCACTCATATTGTTGTGTGGTTATATGGGGGTACAGGAAGGTGTTGTGTACAGGAACCTGGCAGGTGATAAGAGTGCACTGGTATTTTTTCTGGGCAATATCTGTGCAGGTGATGGTCATACACTGGAGTATTCCCAAGACAGTATTTCGGTATAGGGAAGGTAAGTCTGGGTGGATTGCTATTATTCGAGTGTGATATGTGAATTTAGGAATAGGTGGCACATGATGTGGTGCCCTGGTATATTTTAAGGATAGTTAGGGGAAGGGGGTCTGGAAGATGGCGAGAGATGTTGGGATCTACTATTATCGGACTGCCATTACTACAGAGTGGTATGGGGTTCAGAAAAGGTGAGACAGGAGATGGGGTACACTGTTATTTTTGCAGGGTGGCATGGGGTTCAGGAAGTGTGAGACAAGTGATGGGGTGCACTGCTATTAGTTCAGGGGGGTATGGGGTTCAGCAAGGTTTAGACAATGGATGGGGTGCACTGGTATTTTTGATGGGTGGTATGTGATTAAGCAAGGGTGAACCGGTATTATTGCAGGGTGGCATGTGGTTCAGAAAGTGTGAGATGAATGATTGGGTGCATTGGTATTTTGCAGGATGGTATGGGGTTCAGGTAGTGTGAGACAAGTGAAGAGGTGTGCTGGTATTTTTTCTGGGTGGTATGTAGTTCAGCAAGGGTGAGTCAGGGAATGGGGTGCACTGGAATTATTGGAGTGGCAGAGTGTCTTTCTGTAGTGTGAGACAAATAATGGTTTGCACTGGTATAAGTGCAGGGGGCTATGGGGTTCAGCAAGAGTGGGACAGATGATAGGGTGCACTGGTATTATTGTACAGTGGCATGAGGATGCAGGCAGGGGTGAGACTCGGAAAGGCTAAAACATGATGGGGTGCACTGGAAATATTGCAGAGTGGCAGAGTGTCTTTCTGTAGTGTGAGACGAATGATGGGTTGCACTGGTATTAGTGCAAGGTGGTATGGGGTTCAGCAAAAGCGGGACAGATGATAGGGTGCACTGGTATTATTGTACGGTGGCATGAGGATGCAGGCGGGGGTGAGACTTATGATGGGGTGCACTCCTATTGTTGTGAGGTTATGCACCCTTGCTGAACCACATACCCCCCCTGCAATAATACCAGTGCACGTCATCCCCTGTTACACCCTTGCCAAACCCCATACCACCCTGCAATAATTCCAGTGAACCCCATCACCTGTTTTAGCCTTTCCGAACCCTTTACCACTCTACAATATTACCAGCGCACCCCATCACCTGTCTTAGCCTTCCTGAACACCCATATCACCCTTCAAGACTACCAGTAATACCCAAAACCTATCTCTCCCATATTTCCCTGCATTAACAGTAGTATACAAGACATCTGTCTTCACTTTTACCTATCCCCTGCAATAATACCAGTTCTCCCTAATACTTGTCTCACCCTTGCCTAACCCCATGCCCACCTGCAGTAATAGCAGTGTGAGAGAGTTCATCAAGGGAGAGATAGGTGATGGGGTGCCCTCCCATTGTTTTGATGTGATCCAGAGGTGAAGGAGGAGGTGGGACAGATGATGGGTGCACTCCTATAGTTGTGCGATGACACACCCCTGCTGAACCACATACCACACTGGAATAATACTAGTGCACCGCATATCCCCTCTCACCCTTCCTGAACCCCATACCACCCTGCAATAATACCAGTGAACCTCATCACCTATCTCACCCTTCCTGAACACCCCTATCACAATGCAATAGTACAATGCAATAATACAAGTGTGCCCCATCACCTGTTTTTCCCTTGCTGAACCCCATACCATCCTGCAATAACACCAGTGCACCCCATCACTTGTCTCACACTGCTATTACTGCAGATGGGTTTGGGGTTAGACAAGGGTGAGTCAGGTGATGGGGTGCACTGGTATTATTGGAAGGATGGGGAAAAGTGAAGACAGGCGTTTTGTATATTGGTGTTATTGCAGGGAAAAATGGGGATCAGCAATAGAAATAGGTGATGGGGTGCATTGGTATTATTGCAGGTTGGTTTGGGGTTCAGCAAGGGAAACACAGGTGATGGGGTGCACTTGTATTTTTGCAGGGTGGCACTGGGTTCAGGAACTGTGATTTGCAATATTTCTAGTGAATCCCATCACATGTCTCACCCTTCCTGAACACCCATATCACCCTGCAATAACACCAGTAAAAAAAACATCTGTCTCCTCTTTTTCCCATCTATCGATATCCCCTGCAATAATACCAGATCACCCCATTACTTGTCTCAAACTTGAGGGTTTAGGCAAGGGTGAGATAGGTTATGGGGTGAACTGGTAGTATTGCAGGGTGGCATAGGGTTTAGAAAGAGTGAGACAGATAGTGGAGTGAATTGGTATTTTTGGAGGGGATATGGAAGGATGGGGAAAAGTCATGACAGGTGTTTTTATACTGGTGTTATTGCAGGGTAATATGTAGTTCAGCAAGGGAGAGATAAGTGATGGGGTGTTCTATTGTTATGAGTTGATATAGGGGTAAAGGAGGAGGTGAGACAGATGATGTGGTGCATCCTTATTGTCAGGTGACTCACCCTTGCTGAACTACATAGCACTCTGCAATAATACCAGTGCACCCCATCACCTGTCACACCTTTCCTGAACACCCATATCAGCCTGCAATAATACCAATAATTTCCATTACCCATTTCTCCCTTGCTAAACCTGCAATAACACCAGTATACAAAACACAGTCTTCAATTTTCTCCATCGTTCCATATCCTCTGCAATAATACCAGGGGTTCAGCAAGGGAGAGATAAGTGATGGGGTGTACTTCTATTGTTGTGAGGTGATATCAGGGTACAGGAGGGGAGAAATAGGTGATGGGGTGCACTCCTATTATTGTGAGGTAATATGGGGGTACTGGATGGGGAGGGAGGTGATGGAATACACTCCTATTAATGTGAGGTGATATGGGGGTACAGGAGGGGGGAGAGGTGATGGGGTGCACTGGTATTATGGCAGGGTGGGCTGAGGTTCAGCAAATATGGGATAGGGTGCACTGGTATTATTGCCGGATGAAATGAGGGTAATGGAAGTGATAAACAGGTAATGGGGTGAACTGCTATTATTGCAAGGGGATATGGAAGGATGGGGAAAAGTGAAGACAGATGTTTTGTATACTGATTTTTTTGCAGGGCAATATGGGGTTCAGCAAGGCAGAGATAGGTGATGGGGTGAACTGGTAGTGTTGTTAGCTGATATGGGAGTACAGGAGGGGGTGAGAGGTGATGGGGTGCACTTCGATTGTTGTGTGGTATTATCGGGGTACAGGAAAGTGTTGTGTACAGGAACCTGGCAGGTCATGGAGTGCCCTGGTAATTTTGCTGGGTGATATGGGGGCAGGTGATGGGGATACACTAGAGTATTCCCAAGACAGTATGGCGGTATAGGGAAAGTAAGCCAGATGCTGGGGTGGACTGATATTATTATAGGGTGATAGGTAAATTTAGGAATAGGGGGCACATGGTGGGTGCTCTGGTATTGTTTAAGGATAATTAGGGGAAAGAAGGTCTGGAAGATGGCGAGAACTGTTGGGATGTACTAATTTTACACTTCCATACCAAAGAGTGGTACAGGGTTCAGAAAAGGTGAGACAGGAGATGGGGTTCACTGGTATTTTTTCAGGGTGGCATGGGGTTCAGGAAGTGTAAGACAAGTGATGGAGTGCACTGGTATTTTTCCATGGTGGTATGTGGTTCAGCAAGGGTGAGTCGGGATGGAGTGCACTGGTATTGTTGCAGGGTGGCATGGGGACAGGAAGTGTGAGCTGAATGGTGGGTTGCACTGGTATTCGTGCAGGGGGGTATGAAGTTCAACAAGGGTGAGACAGGTGATAGGCTGCACTAGTTAAATTGCACGGTGGCATGGGGATGCAGGCAGGGGTGAGACCAATGATGGGGTACACTCCTATTGTTGTGAGGTGTTTCACCCTTGCTGAACCATATAACACCCTGCAATAATTCCCGTTCACCTCATCACCTGTCTCAGACTTCCTAAACACCTTCAAGAATACCGGTAATACCTATCACCTATCTTCCCTTTGCTCAACCCCATATTTCCCTGCAAATACCAGTAGTATACAAAACACCTGTCTTCACTTTCCCCTATCCTTTCATATCCTCTGCAATAATACCAGTCCACCCTAATACTTGTCCCACCCTTGCCTAACCCCATACCCATCTGCAGTAACAGCAGTGAGAGAGGAATGTTGTGGTGCATTGGTATTATTGCAGGGTGGTATGGGGTTCAGCAAGGGTGAGACACGTGATGGGGTGCACTGGTATTGTTTCAGAGTGGTATGTGGTTCAGGAAGCCTGTGTCGCCTCACAAAAAAAAAAAGAGTGCAGGCCATCATCTGTCTTACCCTTGCTGAACCCTTTACCAACCTGCAATTATTCTAGTTCACCCCATCTCTTGGCTCTCCCTTGCTGAACTCTATATTACCCTGCAATAAAACCAGTATACAAAACTCCTTTCTTCACATTTCCCCATACTTCCATATCACCTGTAATAATTCTATTTCACCCCATTACTTGTCTCACCCTTGCCTAACCCCATACCCACCTACAGTAATAGCAACGTGAGACAGGTGATGGGATGAACTGGTATTTTTGCAGGGTAGTATGGGGTTTAGCAAGGGTGAGACAGGTGATGGGTGCACTGGTATTTTTGCAGGGTGGTATGAGGTTCAGCAAGGATGAAAAAGGTGATAGAGTACACTGGTAATATTGCAGAGTGGTATGGGTTTCCGGAAGTGTGAGACAGGTGATGGGGTGTCCTGGTATTATTTCAGGGTGGTATGTGGTTCAGCAAGGGTGATTCAAGTGTTGGGTTGCACTGGTATATTTGCAGGGTTGTAAAAGGTTCAGCAAGGATGAGACCGGTGCACTGGTTTTATTGCAGGATGGTATGTGGTTCAGCAAGGAATAGATGGGTGATGGGTTGCCCTCCTTTTGTTGTGATGTGATATGGGGTACTGGAGGGTGTGAGGTGATGAGGTGCACTTCTATTGTGAAGTTACTCACCCTTGGTGAACCTCATACCACCCTTCAATATACCAAGGCACCCTATAACCTGTCACTCCCTTGCTGAACCCCATACTACCCTGCAATAATAACAGTGCACCCCATCACCTGTCAGCCTTGCTGAACACCCATTTCACGCTACAATAATATCAGTAATACCCCTCACCTATTTCTCTCTTGTTTACCTGCAATACCACTGGTATACAAAACACTTGTCTTCAATTTTCCCCATCCTTCCATATCCCCTGCAATCATACCAGTGCAGTCCTATCACCTGTCTTACCCTTTCCTAACCCCATACCCACCTGCAGAAATCGCAAAAAAAATAAAAATCATTGCACGGATGGTATGTGGTTCATCAAGGATGAGTTAGGTGATGGGGTGCACTGGTATTATTGCAAGGTTGCATGTGGTTGAGGAAGTGTGAGACGAGTGATGGGGTGAACTGGTATTATTATAAGGTGGTATGGGGTTCTGCAAGAGTCAGACAGATAATGGGATCAACTGATAGTTTTTCAGGGGATATAGAAGGATGAGAAAAAGCGATGAAAGATTGTTTTTTATATTGGTGTTATTGCAGGGTAATATGGGGTTCAGCAAAAGAGAGGGGTTATTAATGGGGTACCCTCCTATTGTTGTGAGGCTACGCACCCTTGCTGATCCACATACCACCCTGCAATTATACCGGTGCACCCCATCACCTGTCTCACCCTTACTGAACCCTTTACCACCCTGTAATAATAGCATTGCGCCCCATCACCTGTCTTTGCCTTCCTGAACACCCATATCACCCTGCAAGAATAACAGTAATACCCATTTCTTATCTCTCCCTTGCTGAACCCCATATTACCCTGCAATATCACCAGTATACAAAACATCTGTCTTTACTTTTTCCCATCCTTCCATATCCAATGTAATTAAACAAATGATGGGGTGAACTCCTATTGTTGTTAGGTAACGCACGCTTGCTGAACCCCATCACCTATCTCTCCGTTGCTGAACTCCATATTACCCTGCAATAACATCAGTATACAAAAGACCTGTCTTAACTTTTCTCGATCCTTCCATATCCCCTGTAATAATTCCATTTCACCCCAATACTTGTCTCACCCTTGTGTAACCCTATACACACCTGCATTATTAGCAGTGTGAGACAAGTGATGGGGTGCACTGGTATTTTCGCAGGGTGGTATAAGGTTCAACATGACTGACACAGGTGATGGTGTGCACTGGTATTATTTCAAGGTGGTATGGGATTCAGCAATAATGAGACAAGTAATAGGGTGCACTGGTATTGTTGCAGAGGATATGGAAGGATGGGGAAAGGTGAAGACAGGTGTTTTGTATATAGGGGTTCAGCAAGGGAGAGATCAGTGATGGTGTGCCATCCCATTGATGTGATGTGATCCGGGGGTGCAGGAGGGGTTCAGACAGATGATGGGGTACACTCCTGATGACGCACCTTGCCACATACCACCCTGCAATAATACTATTGCACCTTATCACCTGTTTCACCCTTTCTGAACCCTTTACCACACTGCAATAATACCAGCATGGGTGAGTCAGTTGATAGGATGCACTGGTGTTATTGCAGGCTGGTATGGGGTTCAGCAAGGGAAGCACAGGTGATGTGGTGCACTGGTATTTATGCAGGGTGGCATGGGGTTCAGGAAGTGTGATTTGCAATAATTCCAGTGAACCCCATCACCTGTCTCACCTTTCCTGAACACCCATATCACCCTGCAATAGCACCAGTAAGAAACACCTATCTTCTCCAACATTCCTGCAATAATACCAAATCACCCCATTACTTGTCTCATGCTTGCAGGGGTTAGGCAAGGGTGAGATGGGTGAGGTTATGGGGTACATTGGTAGTATTGCAGTGTGGTATAGGGTTCAACAAGAGTGAGACATATAGTGGAGTGAATTGGTATTTTTGCAGGGGATATGGAAGGATGGGGAAGTCATGACAAGTGTTGTTTATACTGGTGTTATTGCAGGGTAATATGGGAGAGATAAATGATGGGGTGTCCCACTGTTATGAGTATGGGGGTAAAGGAGGAGGTGAGACAGATGATGTGGTGCATTCTTATTGTTAGGTGACTCACCCTTGCTGAACCACATAGCACTCTGCAATATTACCAGTGCACCCCATCACCTGTCTCACCCTTCCTGAACACCCATATCACCCTGCAATAATACCAATAATTTCCATCACCTATTTCTCTCTTGGTAAACCCCAAATTACCCTGCAATAACACCAGTATACAAACATAGTCTTTAATTTTCCCAATCTTTCCATATCCCCTGCAATAACACCAGTTTACCCTATTACTTGTCTCACCCTTGCTGAACCGTATTCCTCCGTTCAATAATATCAGTGCACCCCATCACCTGTCTCCCCCTTGCCTAACCCCATACCCACATGCAGTAATAGCAGTGTGAGACGAGTGATAGGGTGGACTGGTATTATTGCAGGGTGGTATGGGGTTCAGCAAAAGTGAGATCATTGATGTGGTGCACTGGTAATATTGCAAGATGAAATTAGGGTGAAGGAAGTGTAAAACAGGTAATGGGGTTAACAGTTTTTTTTGCAGGAGATATGGAAGGATAGGGAAAAGTGAAGACGGGTGTTTTGTATACTGATGTTATTGCAGGGTAATTTGGGGTTCAGCAAAGGAGAGATAGGTGATGGGGTGCACTCCTATTGTTGTGGGGTGATATGGGGTTACAGGAGGGGGTGAGATAGGTGATGGCGTGCACTGGTATTATTGCAGGGTGGTATATGGTTTAGCAAGTGTGAGTCAGAAGATGGGGTGTACTATTATTATTACAGAGTGGCATGGGTTACAACAAGGGTGAGGCAGGTGAAGGGGTACACTGGTATTACTTCAGGGTGTTATGGGGTTCATTAAGATTGAGACAAATAATGGGATGAACTGGAATTATTGCAGGGGATAAGGAAGGATGGGGAAAAGTGAAGACAGGTGTTTTGTATTCTGGTGTTATTGCATGGGTTTATGGGGTTCAGAAAGCGAGAGATAGATGATTGGGTGCTCTCTGATTGTTGTGATGGGATATGAGGTACAGGAGGGGGTGAGACAGGTGATGGGGTGCACTCCTATTGTTGTGAGGTGACACACCCTTACTGAACCACATACCACCCTGCAATAATACCAGTGTTCCCTATCTATCACCTGTCTCGGCCTTCCTGAACCCTCTACTACCCTACAATAATACCAGTACACCCCATCACCTGTTTCAGCTTGCTGAACCCTGCAGTAACACTAGTGCACCAAATCATCTGTCCCAGCCTTCCTTAACACCCTTAAACACCCTGCCATAACAGCAGTGTACAAAATGCCTGTCTTCATTTTTCCCCATCTTTACATATTCCCTGCAATAATTCCAGTTTGCGCCATTACTTGTCTCACTCCTGGTGAACCCCATACCACCCTGTATTACCAGTGCACCCCACGCCGACCTGCAAAAATAGCATTGTGAGACGAGTGATGCGGAGCACTGGTATTTTTGCTGGGTGGTATGGGTTCAAGAAGTGTGAGACAGGCGATAGGGTGCACTGGCTTTTTTGCAGGTTGGTATACAGTTCAGCAAGGGTGACACAAGTGATGTGGTGCACTGGTATTATCGCACAGTGGTAAGCGGTTTAGCAAGAGTGAGCTAATTGATGGGGTGCACTGGTATTATTGCAGGATGAAATGAGGGTGAAGGAGGTGTCAAACAGGTAATGGGGTGAAGTGGTATTATTGCAGGGTGGTATGGGCTTCAGCAAGGTTGAGGCAGGTGATGGGGTGAACTGGAATTATTGCGGGGGACATGGAAGGATGGAGAAAAGTGAAGACATTCATTTTGTATACTGGTAATATTGCTAAGGCAAGTTCAGGAAGGCTGAGAGAGGTGATGGGGTGCACTGATGTTATTGCAGGGTGTTATGAGGTTCGGAAAGGGTGAGGGTTCTCTAGTAATATTTCAGGGTGGTATGTGGTTCAGAAATGGTGAGTCAGGGGATGGGGTGCACTGGTATTGTTGCAGGGTGGTAAAGAGTTTAGCAAGGGTGAGAGAGTTGTTGGAATGCACTTGATTCAGGAAGTGTGAGACGAGTGATGGGGTGCACTGGTATTACTGCACCCATTACTGTAGGGTGGTATAGGGTTCAGGAAGGGTGAGACAGGTGATGGTGTAATACCAGTAAAATACCAGTATACAAAACACCTGTCTTCAATTTTCCCCATTCTTCCATATTCTCTGCAATAATTCCAGTTTACCCCATTACTTGTCTCAACCTTGCCTAACCCCATACCCACCTGCAGAAATTGCAGTGTGGGACATGTTAGAGGTTGCTCTGGTATTATTGCAGGGTGGTTTGGGGTTCAACAAGAGTAAGACAGGTGATGGGGTGCATAAGAAATTTGCAGGGTGGTAAGGGATTCAGCAAGAGTGAGCTATTTGATGGGGTGCACTGGAAATATTGCAGGGTGGTATAGGGTTCATCTAGGGTGAGACAGGTGACCAGGTGATCTGGTATTATTGCAGAGGAGATGGAAGGATGGGGAAAAGTGAAGACAGGTGTTTTGTATACTGGTGTTATTGCAGGGTAATATGGGGTTCAGCAAGGAAGAGAAAGGTGATGGGGTGATGTGATATGGGGTACAGAAGGAGGTGAGACAGGTGATGGGGTGCACTAATATTCTTAGTTGTTTTGGGGATACAGGAGTAGGTGAGACAGAAAAGTGGGTGCACTCCAATTGTTGTGAGGTGACACACCCTTACTAAGCTTAGTGAAACCCATCACCTGTCTCACCCTTCCTGAACCCCATACCTCTCTTCCGTAATACCAGTGCACCCCATCATCTTTCTCAGCCTTGCTGAACCCTTTACCACCCTGCAATAATTCCAGTGCACCCCATCACCTTTCTCACCCTTGCTTAACCCCATACCATCCTGCATAAATACCAGTGCACCCCATCACCTGTCTCAGCCGTCCTGAACAGCCATTTCACTGCAATAATACTAGTATACAAAATGCCTGTCTTCACTTTTCTTCATCCTTCCATATTCCCTGGAATAATTCCAGTTCACCCCATCTGTCTTACCCTTGCCTAACCCCATACCCACCTGCAAAAATAGCAGTGCGAGACGAGTGATGGGGTGCACTGATATTATTGCAGGGTGGTATGGCGTTCAGCAAGAGTTAGCTAATTGATGGGGTGCACTGGTAATATTGCAGGATGAAATGAGGGTGAAGGAGTCAAACAGGTAATGGGGTGAACTGGTATTATTACAGGGGATATGGAAGGATGGGGAAAATGAAGACTGGCGTTTTGTATACTGGTGTATTATTGCAGGGTAATATGGGGTTTAAGCAAAGGAGGGATTGGTGATCTGATGCTTTCCTACAGTTGTGAGGTGATATCCGGGTACATGAGTGGGTGATGGGGTGTACTTCTTATGTTAGGTTATTTGGGGGTACAAGAGGGGGTACAGATGATGGGTTGCATTCCTATTGTTGTGATGTGACATGGGGGTACAGGAGGGGGTGGGATAGGTGATAGGAAGCAATGGTGTATTATTGCAGGGTGGTATGGGTTCAGCAAGGGTGAGTCAGGTTTTAGGGTGCTGTGAGTCAGAAGATGAAGTGCACTGGTATTATTGCACGGTGGCATGGGTTAAAGATAATGTGAGACAAGTGATGGGGTGCACTGGTTCTACTGCAGGGTGGTATGGGCTTCAGCAAGAGTGAAACAGATAATGGGGTGAACTGATATTTTTGCAGGGGATATGGAAAGATTAGGAAAAGCGATGACAGGATTTTTTTTATACTGGTGTTATTGCAGGGTAAAAAGGGGTTTAGCAGGGGTGAGATAGGTGATGGGGTGCCTTCCTATTGTTGTAATGTGATATGAGGTACTGGAAGGGAATTGAACAAATGATGGGGTCCACTACTATCGTTGTTAGGTGATGCACAAACCACATACCACCCTGCAATAATACCAGTTCACCCCATAACCTATCTCTCCCTTACTGAACTCCATATCCCCCCTGTAATAATTCCATATCACCCCAATACTTGTCTCACCCTTGCCTAGCAGTGTAAAATGGTATTTTCGCAGGGTGGTATGAGGTTCAGCATGGGTGACACAGGTGATGGCGTGCACTGGTATTATTGCAGGGTGGTATGGAATTCAGCAAGGGTGAAAAAAGTGATGGGGTGCACTGGAATTATTTGAAAGTGGTATTCGATTCAGCAATAATGAGACAAGTAATAGGGTGCACTGGTATTGTAGCAGGGAATAGGAAAGGATAGGGAAAAGTGAAGACAGGTGTTTTGTGTATTGGGGTTCAGCAAGTGAGAGATCGGTGATGGGGTGCCCTCCCATTGTTGTAATGTGACCCAGGGGTGCAGAAGGGGGTGGGACAGATGATAGGTGTACTCCTATTTTTGTGAGATGACACACCCTTGCTGAACCACATACCACACTGGAATAATACTAGTGCACCGCATCACCTGTCTCACCCTTCCTGAACCCCATACCACCCTGCAATAATTCCAGTGCACCCTATCATTTGCCTCACCCTTTGCTGAACTCTTTACCACCCTGCAATAATATCTGTGCACCCCATCACCTATCTCTCTTGCTGATCCCCATTTTTCCCTGCAATAACACCAATATACAAAACACTTGTCTTTACTTTTCCCCATCCTTCCAATAATACCAGAGCACCCCATCATCTGTCTCACCCTTGTCCAACCCCAAACCCATCTGCAGCAATAGCAGTGTGAGACAGGTGATGGGGTGCACTAGTATTATTGCAGGGTGATATGTGGATCACCAAGGCTGAGACAGGTGATGGGGTGCACTGCTTTTTTTGCCAGGTGGGATGAGGTTCAGCTTAGGTGAGACAGGTGATAGGGTGCACAGGTGTTATTGCGGGGTGGCATGGGGTTCAGCAGGTGTGAGGTAGGTGATGGGGTACATTTGTATTATTACTGGGTGGTATGGGGTTCAGCAAGGTAAACACAGGTGATGGGGTGCACTTGTATTTTTGCAGGGTGGCAATATTTCCAGTGAATCCCATCACATGTCTCACCCTTCCTGAACACCCATATCACCCTGCAATAACACCAGTATAAAAACACCTGTCTTCACTTTTCCCCATCTTTCCTGAACACCCAACCCCTGCAATAATACTAATAATGGGGTGCACTGGAATTTTTGCAGGGTGGTATGTGGTTCAGCAAGGGTTCAACACTGGTGATTCAGGTGATAGGGTGCCCCAGGGTGACATGGGGTTCAAGAAGTGTGAGACGAGTTATGGGGTGCACTGGTATTACTGCAGGGGGGTCTGGGGTTCAGCAAGGGTAAAGCAAATAATGGAGTGCACTGGTATTATTGCGTGGCGGCATGGGGTTCAGTAAGTGTGATCTGCAATCTTACCAGTGAACCCTATCACCTGTCTCACCCTTCCTGAACACCCATATCACCCTGCAATAATACCAGTAATACTCATCAGCTATCTCTCCCTTGCTGAATTCCATATTACCCTGCAATAACACTAGTATACAAAACATCTGTCCTCATTTTCTCCATCCTTGCATATCCCCTGCAATATTTCCACATCACTCCATTGCTTGTCCCACTCTTGCTGAACCCCATGCCACCCTTCAATAATACCAGTGCACCCCATCACCTGTCTCACCCTTGCCTAACCCCATACCAACCTGTAGTAATAGCAGTGTGAGACAAGTGATCGTGTGCTCTGGCATTTTTGCAGGGTGATATGGGGTTCAGCAAGGGTGAGACAGGAGATAAGGTGCACTGGTATTTTTGCAAGGTGGTATTAGGGTTCAACAAGGGTAAAGCAGGTGATGGGTAGCACTGGTATTATTATCAGATCATCATTTTTTTCGGGACTGTGTAGAACTGCAAAAGCAATCATGGGAGGGGAGCTGATAGCTCTGCTCCCCTGATTGCTTTTGCAGCCCTATCCTAACTGTAGTATGTGTTCTTGGATAGAGATTCTCTATCCAAGAACACATACGGAACAGCAGTTCATCTGCAGTCACTGCTAATTGGAAGCACTCGCAAGCCTCCTCCAATCAGCTGTGACCGCAAGTTCCCACGTTCCCCGGGCTGTATTTATCAATGATATGTACTGCCCAGTGACAGTGGGAACTGAACTCAGATGAACTCTCAATGGAGAAACTCCCACAGTCACTGGGCTGTATTTATCAGCCTGCTGACAGCGGGAACTGAACTGCAGATGATTGAAAGCACTCCTGATTGAAAGAATTCTCCTGTTTGTGATCCCCGGGCACTAGAGGTTAATTAACCTGGATGTTGAAAAATCTGGAATTTTTGAAAATTCAACACTTCTCAATAGTGTTGGTGTTTGAATTCGGGTTGTCCCTATATTCGATCCCAAAATGTCGGTTCGAATTTCGGGCAGACCTGACCCAAACAATATGGAATTCTACTGCGAATTTGTGTTTAAAAATATGTTTAAAAAAAAAAAAAAAGGCGAACTCCAGATGAAGTTTCCCTATTGAGGGTTCATCTGCAGTTCATTTCCCATGGTCACCGGGCTGATACCATTAAGAGTTCATCTGCAGTCACAGCTGACTGGAAGCACAGTGTTCTTGGATAGAGAATCTCTATCCAAGAACACATATGGAACAGCCGTTTATCTGCAGTCACAGCTAATTGGAAGCACTCGCATGCCTCCTCCAATCAGCTGTGACTGCAAGTTCCCACGCTCCCCGGGCTGTATTTATCAATGATAAATCAGATGAGTTCGGCTTTTTTTTTTTAAACATATTTTTAAACACAAATTTGCAGTCGAATTTCGTGTTTTTCGGGTCGGGTCTGCCCGAATTCGAACTGCCATTTTCGGGTTTGAATATAGGGACAACACAAGTTCAAACACCAACACTACTGAGGAGTGCCGAATTTTCGAAAATTCCAGATTTTTGGATTGCCTGTATTTGTGTATTAGCGCCATCTAGTGGGAATTGACAGAACTACACCCAAATAGAATCAGCTTTTTCCTCTGTGAGAATGCAAGGGCTATTCATGCCGGGAAATTGAAGGATCAGGATTATCGTTGGCCGGATTTTCGATTGTCAACCTGTATTGCTATTTCCTAATTTATTAGAAATATCAATGTTTTTGCATAAGCTCTTAATAAAAAAATTTAATGCAATTGCTTGTGTTTTTGTGACAATTACTAAAAGTTTTTATTAGTGTATTTACGTTTTGTATGTAATATACATTTTCTTTTATAAGGGTTAGAACCCTGCAATCATTATAAAAATGGTTGCACAGTAACATACCCAGTGCTGACAATGAGCATACATCTCTTGGCAGCTGGTTCTGGGACACCACTGGAACAAATAAATGTCAAATATTATACCAGATTTTACAAACATGACAAATACTAGAGAGCATTGATCAAGAGAAAACCTGAGTGATCTAGTAAACCTGAACCTCATTCATGTGAAAACTGGCCTAATTAGGTGTCAAAACTTTGCAATGCTGGACTGAATCATAACAGATAATAGAATAAACAAGTTAATTTAAAAAATACATTCTGTTGTGTTCATGGAGAACTGTGATTTATTACAAAAAAAAATGTGTTGTGTGTGCACACTACTATAATGATTTTTCATTGGACTTGCAAACTATTGCCACATGTAATACATGACTTGTATTAATTCAGTCCAAGTCTGTTGGATCACCAAGGTTCTGCCATGATGGATGATCTACCTCCAATCTTGTTGTTACGTCAGGGTCATTGTGTCTTGGGCAACTAAAGACCTATTTAACCCCATGTGTGGTTCTTCATTTTTTAATGATGTTCTAAGCCATGAATAAATTGAAATCCAATATTTTCAATTGGCCAAGTTTGTGAAAACAGAACATGATGTGTTTTAACATAATATAACACATACCAAAGTATAAAAAGAAGCATTAATTCAAAAGTATTTTGGCTCAAGACAGGCCTGGAGCGTAATGACTTTAGGAAGGTAGTGGAAGGTCTGCATGACTGAGGGAGACAGGAAGCAGGCAGTGAGAAGGTTAATAGAAAGCCAGGGAAGTTAGCACTGGGAGTGGGATGTGAAGGTGACCTAGAGTTGGGTGGAGAGTAACGGGGTCAAAAGGACAGGGATTTGTGAAGGAGGGATCATTTTAGTGAGAAGACAGAGTGAAGGAGAGTTTCTGGTAGTGTGGGAAGAGTTTGTTAGAAAGGTAAACTTTTCCCACCCTCCCACTCTACTGTATAATGGGTCCAGTGGGTGTGCTGCGGTGAGGTCCTCGAAGGATGTTGGTTTGGGTAGTATTAAATGGGGGTGGGAGATTCTGCCTTTGGTGTGGAATCTCTAAAAAAATCGTACATTGTATGACAATCGGATTACAACTGAAAGAAAATACTTACCCGGTCCTAGCAGCTCCTCCGGACACGTCTTCTCTCTTCCTTCTTCTCCCGGCGAGTGGAGTGACGATCTCCGGGGCTTCCCGGTGACGTTGCTGCATGCGTCGGTGCGAGAGGCGGGGCGGGACATTCAAATCACTTTGTATTGAACTCAATACAAAAAAAGCTGTATTGAGTCCAATACAAAGAAATCTTTATATAATATATATATATAATTGAATTACATATATTATATAGGCTACTGTACAATTACATTACATTTTTTTTAATTACAAGATTTTTTTTTTTATAAAAAAAAATGTTATTAATATTAAAATTTATAAAATTTTGGACATATTTCCGTGAGTTATGCGGTAATTCGGTGAATTATAAGTAATTATTGAGTAATTTGGTGAATTATACCCTTCAATCTAAAATAAATTTCCATGCAAAAAAATTAACACTTTTTGCATGGAAGTACGGAAGTTCGGAAAGAATTAGAGGACCCTACGTTCGCGTACGCATCCCTCGGCGATTCCTGATGATGTCTGTGCATGCGCCCGTCGATGAGGGTTGTAGCGGGAAATTCAAATATTTTGTATTGGATTTAATACAAAGTCCTGTATCCAATCCAATCCAAAATAATACAAAATATATTTATGTGGTTTTGTCTATAGGTATGTGACGTTGGACTCTGGTGTACCGCTTTTGGCACAGAAATCTAGACATCAGTGAAACGCCTGGGAGGTTAAATGTTGTCTAATTTGGGGTAGGTTATTGATTTAATATGTTAATTTGATTTGTTATTGTTGTTTTGTAATTTGTTATTTTTATTATTTATTTTTGTTATTTTATGTATTTAATTGGTTAAGTTATTAATGTAATAAAAGGTCTACGAGCCATTTAAGCAAAATCTGGTGTGGTGTAATTTGTTGGTGGGGAACTGACTGTAGTTCTCTGGCATTGACTGTAGAAAAGACACTTCATATAAATACAACTCATCAATTGATAACCTCTGTTATTAAAAATAAAATTATATTGTACATATTGATCATTGTACACACTACATTCTAGCATGGTTACAGTGCGTTGAGGTAAACTATGAATTACTTTCATCCTTCCACCAACTCCATAGAAGCAAAGTGTTGTCTGCCCCCCACTGTACGCTAACCTGCTCTGTACAGAATGAAGTAAATCTTATTTCATTTTACTAGGCTTCCCTCCAACCACTCCAATCTACCTCATTCTGTACAGAGGAGCCTAGAATGGAGTAGTTGGAGGAAGGCAGAATAAAATGCAGTGGGGTAAAGAAGGCAAAGTGCTGGCATCTTGCACATTCTATTCTAGCCTGCTCTGTACAGAATGAAGTAAATCTTATTTCATTTTACTAGGCTTCCCTCCAACCACTCCATTCTACCTCATTCTGTACAGAGGAGCCTAGAATGGAGTAGTTGGAGGAAGGCAGAATAAAATGCAGTGGGGTAAAGAAGGCAAAGTGCTGGCATCTTGCACATTCTATTCTAGCCTGCTCTGTACAGAATACAATAGAACGGAGTGGTTGGATGGAGGCAGAGTGAAATGTGGTCCTCTCATCCATTCTTGCCTGATGTTTCCCCCATTTCCAGCTTTCTAAATGCTCAGTCATCCCAATGTCCCTCTCTGCTCTAATGGCAGCATGTTAGGTTGTCTTGCTAACCTTTCCCACACACAAGGTGCCTGCCTGTTTCCTGTTCCCCTGGACAGATCATGCAGATTTTCCTGCACTTTTATATCATATGCAAAAACCAGTGAGAGCAGAAAGTGTTACACCTTCACCATTTCATCCTTAGGCAGAGAACAGAGTGCTAGCAACCAGTCAGTAACTGATCAGATATAGGGGTTATCAGAGCACATCAGGCTGTGGATAGGGGGCTATGGCCTCAGGCAGGGCTATGCTCTGTTAGATGGATCTGTAGTATCGGCATGAAGCCAGTAAACCCATGACACTGAAACAGTGCAAACATAATTTCTGTCTAGGCAGTGTTTCACCTAAATGCTGGGCTTTCTGCAAGGAGGGGTTAGGGTTATATAGGCCCAGTAAGTCATGAATGTGTCTGCTGTGATCTTTTTCCTTATTATGAGGTGTTCTAAATGATGTAACCTCTTTTAACTCTTACAAGATAAACATAACCATTACCTTGGAGCCCAGTAATAATGAGCTATGGTCATGCCTGATTCTTTCTGGACCCAGCCACTTCAGTTTGGCCACACAATGCCATTTTGGAGCTAAACGTTTTCCCAAGTATGATTATTAGCGTACCTTCAAGCATCTATACTAATACCTGGATCCTTGAATATCAGACTCCTGGGCATGTTTAACCTACAGAGCATGGTAGGGAGGTAGCATGTATCCCACAGACATTGATCCATCATATCTGATCTAATGACTCTGGGCACCTTATAGGCCTTGCCACATAGCTTCACCCTGTATAAGAAATGTGGGACTAGCAAACCTTACAAAATATTTGCAAAGCTGTTATCAAACTTCAAGCAGTGATGTTTCTTTCAACACAACATTTAGCTCTACTTTCAGGAGATTAAACACATATCTGTATGGGGGTACTAGGGGTCACCTTAAAGAGTCAGTGCACTATATTAAAGCCCTTTACACCGACCCAACTTACCCTTCCTCTCTTACTGAGAACTGAATGGTCATAGTCTTGCACTTATTTTCCGCTGCCAAAGCAGAACAGAGCCATAGGGCCTGTGTACCCTCTCAGAAAACAGCCTATACAAGTGTATGGGTCTGTACTGTGCCCAGAAAGGAAGGAAAACTTGTTATAGAAGATTGTAAACACATAGCAGGGGCTTTTCTGATCTTGGTAAATTTGCTACTGTTGAGGAAGGGGTCAGGGATATTTTATTGTTCACGTTTGATGGCATGAAGATGCAGCAAAAAAAATATAACTAAAAGGGTAGATAACTATTTTTTTTTTTATATTTTTTTTAAACTAGCCTTTGTTTAGTTAGAAGGGGAGGACCCCTTCTTTTCTGTCATCCGTGGCAGTAAAGACTGAATGGGAAACACAGAGCCTCCTGGGATACATACATCACAAATCCCAAGAGGCTTGACTCTTGGGAGGGGCTTTCCCCACCATGTAAAGAAAACAAGTGCTAAACTTACACATGCGGAAGAAAATGTGAGCCAATCTCGCGCCTATGCAGTGTGAGATTGGGTGATATAGGACCAGCAAGATGACAGATGAAGATGGCAGTACACATTGGTCCCTCAGCTCCCTGAAGAAATACAGGACCTAATAGATTCTTATTGGGGGGTCAGAGGGCTCTGCAGAAGTAAAGGTGTCATTTTATTGCTAATGAAAGGTCTGTTTATAATCATTTTTTATAAAATACTGATAGGCACCAGTGGATGGCTATGTTACAAACTCATACACTTACACAGCACTATCTAGTGGCTGGAGTATAAACAGAGATTCTTTATTTAATGGCATTTTCAGGTAAATAAAAAATTAGGTTTATACAGTTCATTTTCAGAAATATATTAATATACTTCTCTTCACAACATCAACATTATTTTCTTTAAATTTGAAGAATCCATAGTTCCTCCCATTTTGCTTAGAGGGTAAAGGGGTACTAGCTACCCATGTGCTCATCCCACAAATGTGTGGACAGATATCACTGGTCAAACGGAACTGCCAGATTCTAATAAGCTGCACACACACAAAGATTGATGACTTCCAAATGTAGACAGTAATCAGTCTTTGTGGATTCATATGTATAGACATCGCTACAGAGTGCAGAGGTAAATAATAAAAAGCAGAGTGATAGAAACAGGTCTGCTATATTGTGCTGTTGTTCCTTTTAGGTCATTTAGCCTATTTTGGGCTATACATTGGCTATACACGTGTGTACAATGTGTGTTTCAACCAAACTAAGTATATCTCCTCTCAGTTTTTGTTCAGAGGGTAAAGGAGTACGAGCTAACCCTGCCTTCATCCCACAGGTGTGTGGAAAGATATCTGATGGCCCACTTGTCAAAATGAGCTTCCAGATTCTAATAAGGTGCATATAAATTGACCCTCACAACATGGACTCAACATTAAAAAATCTTACTCCTAAATCATACTTCTTTTCAAAAAACTATTCATTTCAAAAGGAATCTTTTCATAGGGTTACATGTGCACACACCTGAAAATGCCTTTCCTCTGTAGACAGTGATCAATCTTTGTAGGATCTTCGTTTGATCTTTTTTGGACACAGCAAATTCAAAGCGTACCTAAACTCAACACTTTTACTTTACATTCATGCAATGTACAGCAATCGACCTTCCTCGTTCGTCGGCGTCGTTGGTTACTTTTTTACGAACGATTTTTTGCCCAATCGATCGTTCGTCGTTCGATTGGAACTATAAAAATTGGAAGTGTGTACGCACCTTTACACAATGCATCCACATTTTTGGAATGGGCTTTCTGTCCAAGCAGATCTTATGTTTTTAAGCTTATTTGATTATATTTATGTGTGTGTGTCTAAATGTTTATATTTGCCAATTATTGCATCATGCTTTATTTTGTTTATACATTTGGGGTTTAAAACCCATGACCAGGTTAGCTCCAACCTTTACCTCTTCTTTCCTTTCCCTTAACCCCAACCTCCCCAACACCATCATATAACAATATTAGCCCTTATCTCAAAAAACCTTCCTACTATAACCTCGAACGAGGCTGCAGGTCTCAGAAGGCAAGGTCAGGATTTTTACTGTACCAACAACCCCTAGCCGCCCAGCACTGCACCTCAGGAGCCATGACCTTATATATTTAAAGGGGGCCCACACCAACCAGGATCCCTACTGCCAAAATTCACCACTTTTTATCAAACAGGACCCCTGCCTTCCAGGACCCACTCCGCCTTAACCAATCATGAAACCAATGTTTCATGGTGTGCTAAATGGGTTGGGTAGGAAACTTTTTCTTTGTAATAGGAGCCTCCCACTTCTGTCCGTACCCTTTTAACCCTTCCTATACCACACACCCCTCTACCTTTAGACCAATCACTACTTCTCCCTAACCATTTCCTATTCTTGTTAACCCTTACCCTCAATGGGCTATGCCTTGCGCCCTCATGCAGGCCCTGTCATGGCAGAGTCCTGCCACGGAAAATGATCTTCTTTTAAAATACACAAAGATTTTTTGTGTATTTTACCGAATACTATGTGTTCACCGAATACTATGTTCTGCAGCATCAGCAAGACATAAATTTAGGGGCATGGTTACTTTGTTATCTACGATAGAACCAACCAATATCAGATATGGACCTTGTTGGTCAGAAATTTGCTCAAGTCAAATAAAAGGGGCATTTTAACGGAGGCATTTGCTTGGTAAAATTGAGGATAATGATAATGTAAGTATTTAAATTCAGAGGTAGAGGAAATATGGGTTTCCTGCAAACAAGCAATGTAAATTTTTGGGGATCTTAAATAATTAAGGATAGTAACCGTTTATGAGGGGAATTCATCCCCTCGACATTTAAAGTTACAACTTTAAGTGCCATCTGGAACACTTAAGCAAAATACAATACAAAACAACATGATGGGTAACAGGACTGTCTGGTTCTTTTAGGGCAGGAGTGTCCAAAATTTTTGCAAAGAGGGCCAGAGTTGGTGAGGTGAAAATGTCTGTGGGACGACCATTCAGTATGTACTCAGGCACCACAATCACATACACCTTCACCACAATTACATACTCCTACACCTCACATACCCCAGATTCACCTTCACACTTTTACTTGAATCCCCGAAAAGAACACCTTATACCATCAGGATGCCAAGATGGAATGTGAGAGGCCATTCACAGGCCAACATTCGTGACATGTCATCACAACAGGAAGAAGACCAGTATTATCCAGTGGTTTATAGGACAAGATCTAGAGCTGCACTTCAAACAGAAACAAGACGAAGATCCACAAGACGAAGACGTCGGAACGCTGTTTCCTCACAGAGGGAGAGAATCCGTTCTTCAATTGACCGCAGGGTTGTTCCAGAAAACCACCCAGAACCAGGGAACAACCAGACACCGCCAGCCGTTGACCGGCAGAGTGAGGAAAAGCCATGTTGCAGCATTTGCTTTGGCAAGTTTGAAGGAGATGAAGATTGGTGTGCACTAACCTGTGGAGACAAATTTCATGAGGTTTATCGTCGGCCATAAGTGTATAGGGACTGTGAGGATTTGTTTTTTTTCCCCTCAAGTTCACATGGCACAAGCAGTACTTATAAATAACGTAAGAGAAATGAGGAAGAAATGTTTTCTTTTTTTTTTTCTTTTTCCTGTCTATTAGAGGGAGCCGGTTGTTCATTTTTGCACACACCACACTTTCAACAAAACAAAAAAAAGAAAAAAATGTGTTCTTTTTTGCCATCAGATTTGCATGTTTGGCAACAAGTTTTTCACAACAGTATACCCTGCTCAGGGTTGTTTTAAGTTCCACTATTTCCTCATTGGGAAAAAAGGAAGTCAAGCGCAAGTGAGTTTTGCTATGACCTCTTTGTTGTTATCACTGTTTTTGATTTGTTTTGGGTTTTGGTATACCCCGAATGTGCAAGGCACCATTACATTATTGAAACGACTGTCTACTTCTCCCCCCATGCAGTTGTCTCTATTTGGTGGCAGTTGTATTTTACTGGGGCCACTCGGCTGGGATAGCTCCAGGAAACGAGCTGAATTAATTTACCTACAGTTCACCATTCTTCTTTTATTTATGTCTCCTTGAATGTTACTTGGAATATTAAAGGTCTACGCTCCCCTCATAAACGCACCATGGTCCTCAGACATTTAAAAAAATTACAGGCTGATATTGTGATCCTTCAAGAGACGCATCTGCAGTCTTCCTCATTCTATTTGCTGAGAAAAAGCTGGGTAGACGAAGTCTGGGGTGCCTCTGCACATGGTAGACGTGCTGGTGCTTTTCAACCGTTTCTTTCAGCGACAGGTCTGATTGACTCTTGGAGGCCTCTGCACCCTCTGGACAGAGACTATACCCATGTTTCTGCAGTACATTCTACTATGTCTCGTTTAGACACCATCTTGGTTTCAGCTGATTTTGTAAAACTGGAGACGTTCCACAATGCTGCCCACCAAAATACACCCCAATTATACTGGGATACAGCCAAGGCAGTTCTGAGGGGTAGAATTATGGCCCACATGGCCTCGCAAAAAAGAGGACGCTAGCTAAATATATGGAAACCAGTACCCAGGCCCGCCAGGCTTACTTGCAATTTAAAGAGTCACTATCAGCAAAGGATAGAGAAGAGTGGCTCCGCACTAAACATGCTTGTGACTTTTGGCTGCATCAATATGATACTACCATCCGTGCTTACAAATGAGCAGAATATTTTAGATTTGGCAAAAAATCAGGCCGCCTACTTGCCAATCTAGCAAAAGGTTTTCAAACACCTCCACAAGTTACCAGTGTTTTTGATCTGTACAACACTTGCCTCGTGATATTGCTGCTGTGTTTTCTTCCTATTACCAAAATCTCTACCCATCGCAAGGAACTGATATTACCCTGGGTCAAGCATTTTTGGATTGGTTGGATTTGCCACATCTATCAGAAGATGACTTTTTGCGTCTAAATTCGCCGATTACCTCAGAGGAGGTTATTTCTGTGATTAAGCAGTCAGCTAATTTCAAGGCTCAGGGACCGGATGGCTTACCAGCCAAATTTTTTAAGATTTTGGTGGACTAAGTTACACCTAGATTGACCGCATTGTATAATGATATACAATGTACTCAAAGTCTACTTATTTGGCCTCGGGTTGCTCGGCCCATATTAAAGTTCTGCCTAAACAGCAAAAGATCCCTTGGATCGTATCAACCCATCTCCCTTTTAAATGTTGATGTTAAGCTGTTGTCAAAAATTTTAGCTGGCCATCTGGTGGTGCTTTTGTCTACACTAGGTAGCCCAACTCAGGCGTGTTTTATATTGGGTAGATCCACGGCCTATAATATTAGAATGGTGCTGACTGTTCTGGAGCATAATAGATTGGTTGGCTCCCTCTCAGGGTCAAGCGCCTTATTGGTGCTCGAAGGGGAGAAGGCATTCAATCGTATTGAGTGGCCTTGGCCTCACGCTGTGCTCCGCCATTTTGGATTTACTGGCTTCTTCACACAATTTATAGCAGCAATGTACTCAGCTCAAGTCCAGGTGGCAGGACTTGAGCTGAGTAGATTGGTTTTTCGTTATATTGCCCGGGTT
>NC_092859.1:79480891-79481718 GCF_032062135.1 Pyxicephalus adspersus | reverse complement strand
TTAAAAATTAAAATATTAAGGGGCACGGACAATATTTTGGGATGTATTTCATGTCTGCAGTAATGTTATTTATGTTAGAGTCTTTTTGGGGCCTGTTACACTTTGCTTTTCTGTTTTTGTACTGTGCACTTGATTGTATGGTATGTCTTATTTGCACTGTTTTCTTATTTACTTTTTATTGCCTTGCCTTCAATAAAAGGGATATTTAAAAAAAAAATCCTTTTTTTTAACTACTCTCAGTAAAAAATAGAAAAAGGTTGGGTTGGTGTTCTGTAGCTTGGGTGGGTCATTGCAAGACAGGGTGGAAATTAGCATGTGTAAAAAAGATGGGGTGTTTCAAGGGGATGGTAATTAGTAGTGTGGGAGAGCTTGAAACCTAGGGGTGCAGTTAGACTGGTGGAAAGGGCAGGATGAGTGGGTAGAGGTGTAAAAGGTCGGGATGGCCCTTAGGATGGGTAGGTGTGAGGCAGCTTTGGTGGTTAAGTGGAAGATAGGGTGGTAATTAGCATGAGTAAAAATAGATAGGGTGTCTCTAGGAATGGTAATTAGCAGTGTGGGAGAGCTTGAAACCCAGGGTGAGCAGTTAGAGTGGCTAAAAGGGTAGCAATGCAGGATTAGTTAGGAAAGATGTTGGATAAGGATTGAGTAGTAACTATAATTTTGCATCTCACCTTTAAATTTGAATTTCAAGATATGAGGATCAAAATTGTAAAATGTTGTGAGAATACAACATTGGGGGTTCTGTTTCAAAAGCAGTCCTTAAATGAATATGCAAACTGGGGACCCCAGGGCCAATTACATAGCAAGGAGCATTGGGATGGGGCCAC
>NC_092859.1:79462304-79479031 GCF_032062135.1 Pyxicephalus adspersus | reverse complement strand
AAGAGTGAGACAGTTGATGGGGTACACTAGTATTATTGCAGGGTGGTGTGGGGTCCGGCAAGGGTGAGACAGGTGATGGGGTGCACTGGTATTATTGCAGGACACACATATCACCTTGCAATAATACCAGTACTACTCATCACCTATCTCTTCCTTGCTGAACACCTGGCTTCACTTTTCCCCATCCTTGAATATCCGCTGCAATAATTCCAGTTCACCCCATTACTTGTCTCACTCTTGCTGAACCACATACCACTCTGCTAAAATACCAGTGCACCCCATCACCTGTCTCACCCTTGGTCACCCATGCTATAAATGAATAAGGCTAATATGGGGTTCAGCAAGGGAGAGATAGGTGAAAGGGTGCTCTCCTTTTGTGATGTGATCTGGGGGTACTGAGTGGCTGATACAGATGATGGGATGCACTCCTATTGTTGTGAGGTGACACACCCTTGCTGAACCACATACTACCCTGCAATAACTGAAAAACAAACATGTAAGGGTAGAAAATATCAAGTTTTTTTTAAAAATCTACAAAAAGCTGGTTGTAAAAGTGTGCACACGCTTAACTATTATTTTTCTGAACCACCTTTTGATTTACAGGTAGTCTCCGGGTTAAGGATATCCAACGTACAGACAACGAAGAAATCTTTTGCTAAACACAGCTGAGACTGAGCTCTTCTGTGGTCTCTTGTAACTCTTTAATGACCAAGACAAACTCTGCAGTTTTTTTTTGCATATCAAATCACAGTTTGCTTCAGAATTTATTAAATGTCTAGGCTGTAACTAGTAAATAGTAACTGACACCATGCTGTCTAATAAAATGTTGAGTTTTTAGAAAATTTAAAAAATAGTTTTTTTCCTTAAAGTATGGGACTTTTTAGGAGTGTATAAAGTATTGCTAGAAAAAGATTTTTTCTTTAAAATTGTAATTCATACAAAAATTGTAAAAAAAATGATTAAAATTCATACAAAACATTTATACTGCAGTCAGATAGCTGTCTGCAGGGACCCAGCCAAAGATCTCTAACAACTAAAAAGTGATTGACGTTGCTTACAAACATATGAGAACCTTATAAGAAGCAATCAACAATCAGATTTGAAGTCTTGTACAGTGGTTCCTCAGTTTAAGGAAAAAATTGGTTTCGAAAAACATTTCTTAATCCGAAATTTTGTAACTAGAATGAAATTTTCCCATAAGAAATATAGGAAATAGAAATAATCTATTCTTATAACGCCAAAAATTAACATTTAAATACTGTACTGTACTATTTAACATATAGAAAATAATGTTACATAGAGAAATCAAGAAAAAAACCTTTAATGAGGACTCTTTTGGCATATAGTATACCAGCACACACAGTGTACAGCGCACAAAAAAAATGTAACAAAAAAAAAAGTTTTCTTTATGGTGCCACCTTTTTCTTCAAATAGCAGCCAATATACAGATAGTTTTTTAACCAATATCCCTCTAGATTTTATTCTCATAGATCAGGTCTGTTTACCACCCATATCCCTTTGGATTTAACTTGCAAGACCTCACACAAGGGTAGTTTTGAACATTTTGCTAAATCTACCTACACATGGGTATCATCCCATCACTCTACTAGCTGGAAGACTAAATAATCAGAACACTCTTTCTACCACCATGGAATATCTATCCTGGAGCTGAAAAGGGCAGACAGGCATCTTCCGGACTTCCTTCCTTGGACATAGACTAAATCTAGGTTTAAATCCATTATTTTATTCCAAACCAACTTTTGCACTTAAAGTAATTTAAAGACCAATGCCAAATGTTGAAGCCTAAGCTATGTTACTTTATTTGGACAGCAATATCTTTGATACAGTCAATATAAAAATGGTACACAAATGATGAAATCCCACAATAACGGTAAGACTGTCAATTAGGAAAAAAATACAAATTACAAAAATATTTCTGGAACAAAAATATATAATATTGATATGTAGCATATTCTCTAGGCTTACAATATTGTGGGCTTTACAGTGAATAAATACAGAAAAAGCAATGGTATATTAGCAACATTTACGTAAAGCCAAGCAAATGCTACACCATTGTATACATTCCAAATAATACATTTTATTGCTTCTGAATTTTAAGAAGCTGGCCTTGTGAATTATTGAAAAAGCATGTATAATATTTGTATTTTAGCTACCTTTTAACTGTCTAAATTTTAGTAATTTTTCACATAATACTACAACATGACAGTTGTGTACACATTTTGAGAATTTCACACTTGAAGTATGGTTCACATGATATGAAATCTGTTTCATGGAGAAGAAAAAAAAACTCAAACTGGATATGTATATATAGAAAATCAAGATTTAGGTTATGACCTGACACATGCTATATAATAAAACTATGCATGTTGCTGCACGGAACAATAAGACATGAATTGCTTGTTTCTGGGTGCTCTTCAACATTAACCAAACCCATTGTCTATCATTAAATAAATATTGGTGCATGAGATGAATGACTCCCTGGCAGGTTTTACGTTTTGCTAAAGCTATCTTTTCCTATTTAAAAAGAATTGGCCTGACTGGTTAAAACACTTTATGTGGGTACCATACCATATTGATACAGATAGCCCTAGAAGTTTTTGGGGTAATAATGTGTCGCACTGGATTCCTTGAATGGACTACCACTGTCTTCCCAAAGTTAGCCCCTGTGCATGTAATGCTGTTCTATACTCCATCCTCTCAAGACATGAAAATTTAGATCATACATATTTATATCTTGCACCATATCAGTAAATCATATTTGCTGTTTGTTGTAGTTAACTTTCTGTAAGCAAACAATATATTATTTTTTCTGGATGAAACTTTCTATTGATAACATATCACTGACAATCATCTAGAAATATTAAATACACCATCAACTTGTTTGTTAGATCTGTATTGGGGGAAAAAAAGCCATGTCCAATCAACTTTCTACCTAAATATTGATCAAAAATTGATAAAAAGCCCCTTTTTTTTTTTATAGATGATTTGAAAATACTGCGCAGTGTATGGTTGGTATTACTCCTTCAAGGCGAGTCACACACACCTCCAATCTCTGTGTTCCCTGTATCACTAAAGAATGAGATGCACTTGTGGCTGAAAGAGGGGAGTGGAGTAAATTTTAAACAGAGTATGTTTTAATGGAGTCTTGGTGAGGTTGGAATATGAGTCAAGAAGATGTAACTAGCATGACCACATACATTGCTGAACTAGTTTAACTGTGTAAATAATTTGAACATAAGACTATGAAAAGAATATGTATACATTAACTCTTTAAAATCTAAAACACTGACAAACATTTATGTATATTTTAATGAAATGCATGGACCTGGAATATTTTTTACCAGGGAATGTCAAATTATAGAGCACTTGGTACCTTCAAAATGCATAGCAAATAATTATTTAAAAAAAAAAAGTCTTCCAAGAAAGACACAACATAAAATCTGTGAAAAAAGGGAAAGGCATGGACAGAAATGATTGGGATTGGTAACTAAAAACTTACTTAAATTATGCATAATTTTTCATTCCAATCTATACATTAGTATCATTTTTAAACTTATTTGAAATTACCCTACCATGCCCTTTTTAGTTGCATATCTGTATAATATTAAGCAATAAAGGATCATAAGCAATAAAAAAATTTGAGCTAATTTTCCTTTTTTAAGCTGCGTACACACTTGCAATTTTGTGTCGTTGGAAAGGATCTTTCACGATCCTTTCCAACGACAAGGGATAGCACGATGCATGAACGTTGCTGTACATACAGCACCGTTCATGCTCTATGGAGAGGGGAGGGGGAGAGCGACGGAGCGGCACCCTGCTGCGCGCTCTCCCCTTCCCTTTCATTAGGATCGGCTGTCGTCCATCGTCCGTGGATCCGGCAGGTCGGTCGTCCGGACGATGGACGACACCGACTGTACACACGGCAGATTTTCGCCCGATAATTGGCCGATGCCGATTATCGGGCGATAAAAATCTGACGTGTGTACGTAGCTTTAGCCAAATTCCAGTAAAAAAATAAAGCATACACTGCCAGGGTCTACTGCCTGTTCTTGTCTTTAAGGTGAGGGGTGTAAAAAGTAACCTTATCCCCCCGACAGGAAAAATATTTCAAATTATAGTCATTTGCTAAACATTGTCCAGAAAAACCCCACAACTCTAATCACTGGTTCTTGAAGTTAATTTACCAGTATCAACTGAAGTTGCTAGCTATCAAAAATGTTTAAAAGCAATCCAAACATGCATAGAAAATGCAAAAACACAGTCTATCTACAAAAAAAAAAAATAATAATCATTGCTACCCTAGTGGTTCTAGTTTTAAAACAATGCCCTTAGAAATCTGAGGTTAAACACATATTTTCATTTAAAAATGTGGAAAAGAAAAAAAAAAAAATCAGTTGAAATATAGCTTTCAACTTTTAAAAAATAGCTTTTCATTCTTAATTTTATCTATCAGTTCCTAGGCACTAATAAGTAACAGGTGAAGTTTGTTCAAAATACATAATTTTGTTATTTGTGAGCACTGGTAGGCTAAAATTCCTCAGCGTCCACGAAGCTGTAACAAAAATTAGAGCTTCCTTGTTTACTTTTTTGCTCAGTAAATAATATGGGTAATCCTGATCCCATCATTTATGGTTGCAGCATAAATGGAATAGAGAAGCCAATATATAATTCAACACACAATGCCAAAACCTGCATTATCAGTTTGGATGGAACTGGTCTTTAATACTATGCAAGTAATTATGTTAATACAGAATTTATAACACATTAAGGATTTAGGTACAGACATTCTAAAACTCAAATATACACTACTCATTAGCTTAGGGTCTAGATTAGGAACTTCATTTTTTACACATTGTAAGGTAAGACAGTAAGACTATTCTTTGCAAATATTATGCATTACCTATATGTACTAGCATCCACTGTACAAAAAGTCAAAAATGCACCCATGCTTGAAGCACTGTATACATCATCGGTTGCCAACCTTTTGGTTGTCATGGACCATTATTCTCACGTAATCCAGACCATGCATGCTTGGGGAGCCATGTGTTACTCAAAGGGGAAGACACTTCCCCAGTGACATCATGATGCCGGAACTTGCCCACTCTTGCGTCCAGACACAACCCACTAGTGCACCAGTCAGAGCCTGGGGACCATAACGTTTTTTTCGCGAAGCACCGGTTGGTGACAGCTGGTATACATAACACAAGTACAACATGAGTCAGAGTATTATCTTTGACTAACATTTTTTTCCCATGTTGGACTTTCTTTGCAGGTGTAGCTGACAACTATCAGGTTAATGCCAAAAAAGTAAATATTAATGGCCCCATAAACTGATAACACACTTAGGGCTCCATTCAGCCAGCCAGTAACCCTAAAAGGCAAATTAGGCATTACCCAAACCATCAGTCTCTCAATATTACTAAATTAAGAGCCATTGAAAAGCCTTTAAGGCAGTGCAATTATGGAGTGGTACCAAACACAACCAAGCACCATCTAATTGTTGGTAGTGTGTTTAACTGATTCCATGAAATTTGAAAGCTTTTCAAACATCTGCTAAAGGCTTTCAAAATGTAAGAAGTATCTGAAGCATTTCTGAGGAAGAAGTACAACAAATGAAACCAAGTTTCATGAAAAAAGTTCCTCTTCTTATCTGTGTAAGACAAGCTTAAAATATTCGTAAAACAATTTTCAGACATTTGCTAAAAGCAAAGAAAATTATGCTAATACCCTGTAACTGCTCCTAGACACAAAGAGGTTGAAATTGGGCAACTGGTAAGCAGTCACTGGATCTCAACTATCCACATGAACAAGCAATTCATTTTCCAGAATCACATTACATCATTACGCTTGAGAGCTATGCTTTACTCCAGATTATTTTACTTTGCCATATTATTGCAACAGTTGCCAAGATGAAGCTTCAAAATTTTTTAACGACATAAAAAAAATCTGAAATGTTTGTACTGAGCATTTATGAATGAGCTCCATTATGACTTTTGCCTCCTTGTGAAAAGTAAGGTCATTTAGCAAACAAGGACTAGCTTGAAAATGAAACCATGTTGTGACCTTTCTAGGGACTTTAATACAGACCTTCCCTACCAGTCTGTTCACCAGCTAGGAGCAAAGCAGTGTAAGCTAAAAGCTATTAGGAGTCATAGTTTACATAGGGCCATATACCCCCCAAATTTAGCCATAACAGCTAAATGTAATAACGTTCTTATCTTGAAAAATACCAAACCTTAGAAATAGAACGCTGCAATGTATTTTGTTCTTGAGTTCAGGGAAATGGCTTTTACCAGGCGTATTTGCAATAGTGCACCTCAAAAGCCATGGTACAATTCTAAGTTTACCCACAGGAATATACTCTGTGCTGAGAAATAAGCTGAAACATATTTGTACATTGACTAGGTGGGCAGTGGGACAGGAGACATTCTTGCATAAAAAAAAAAAGTAACTCTGCTATACTGCTCACATCATTATTTAATAACTTGTAACATGTCCGAAGTACATTATAAGCAAACTGGCTTTGAAAATATTCTGCTTTAGCATACAAGTGCCTCCATATTATAAACGTGATCCACTTTCAAAATTTTTATTAAAACTACAGACCAACAGCCCCCATGCTTTAGATTTGGCTAACCACGCACACTCTGGAAGTATAACACTAAAGGGGTCTACCTATGTATGCATCTACGATTCTCCTTTACCTATAGGTCACACATTTTGCACAATGGAATCAATTAGAAAATGAATGAATCAAAAGTTAAAATCGATTCACACATTTTCTATTTGGAGTGTTAAAAATGTAAATTTTTGGGAAAACATTGAATGATTGTTAGATGAAAATATTTAAAAACAGAACCTTAAGTGAACTACTGCAGAAAATAAAACACTGAAGGCCCTTGCAAAAAATGAATAAAGGGGGACTTTTTTTACTTTTACTAGATAACCCTTGTAATGTAATACTCTAATGCAAGAAGTATTGTAATTGCATGCAAAATCTGTTATGTGATAACTTGCTCTGGTGTCAAATCTCCAATGTGAGTGTCAGAATAGTTCCTATCCCTGATACCAACCATTCTCCTGCTAACTCCTGAGCCTTTTTAGATCCATATGTATGCAAGACTAGCTATATTTTCTCCAAGGTATTGGTTGGTCCCAGTGGTAAAAAGTTAAACATCTGTTTAATTGCACACCTGCAAGTTTTCTTTAACCTTTTTAACTGATGGTTATTGTACAGTTGAACACCTATAATGAAGATTTTCAGATCTGATCACATTTATGTATGAAAGTTTTACAAATGACCTAGAGACAAGATGCTGTATACTACATTTTAGATAAAAAGTATTCTAAAGGCATCTTTAAAGAAGCTATGCTACACAAGTATAGCAAAAATATTCCCCTTTACAAGTTTATAATATACTAGAAAAAAATGCTTACCATTTCACAAGAACTGCCCAAATAGCATGATCATATTGGATGTTCAGTCACCGAGTATAGGTATGGAAATATTTCACATTGAGTTATATTTTCTGCATCCAGATTCCATCAAAACTAACTACAGCATTAATGTTAAAAAATAACTGCTACAAAATGCTTCAGAGATCTAATAAAATAAATGTCAATCAAAATAATTGTTATGGCACAGTCCTCCTATTGCTGTCCACAGTAAATAATGAATTGTGAATGTCCATATGTACCATCTTTATTAATGTACAGAATAGTTTGAAGTGCAGTCATAATCTGAAGGTTTGAGACAAAAAACAGCAGTTTCTGTAATCCTAGGACTGAGAATATATATATATAAAAAAGGAAAATATCAGTTTTTAACTTTATTTGAACTCTGATCGCCCTGTAGGAAAGCAGAAAAAGGATTCCCTTCATTTGTTTCCATAACTTGATAAACCAAGAATGAGAACACAGCCAAAATAATAAAAATAAGAATCTTTATCCAAATGGGGATCGATCGTCCAGTTTTCGGTTTTGGGATCTTTGCTTCAAGTACTGGTTGGTACTTTGAGACATACTTGGCAGTGTATCCCTCTTCCATTTTATAATCTTTCAGACTAAAAGGACGACCTGCAGCTCCTTTAATCGGCCTGCGACATGTGGCGCTGTGAGTAAAATAAAGAAACATCAGAATTCACTGGTAGATGGCACTACATGTTAAAACACAATGTTGCTAAAATCTAGTTGTGAGATTTATTACAATGTACAGGAAAGTGTAAATGGACCTTTGAACCCAGCCACACTAAAATTCACACAGACACAAAAAATCATATTTCTATTTAGAACACAGCAGGTAAATATTTTATTGTTAGTATAACAACCTTATTCCTGTGGGAGTTAAAGTTTCATATGGAAACATTTCCTTCAGAATATCCTTGTCTTCTCTTTTTTCTTCAGTAAATGTCCTTTCTACAACCTAGAGAAAAGAAACCAGCATTTTATACAAAGATTACACAAAAAGCAGAGTCTAGAGCCACCAACAAACCCAATTAGGAAGGTGATTGAATAAAGCTATTACAAAATATCACCCAGTGCTTTAAAGAAAATCTCTTCCCTGTCTTTTAGGTGTTATAAACTTTGTTATTTTCAACTGTTTTGTCTTTTTAGGAGTCTCCAAATGTTGATCAAAGTTGCCAGTTTCCTTCAAAGTGAATAATAATAATTGTTTATTGATTTCGCCATGTACTCAGTAAAAACCAAAAGCTTAAAAGTATTAGACATCACCTCTATCAGGGCTGTGTTTAGAAGCTCACTGGAATCAGAACGACCAACATTATTAATGCCATTGATTGTATTAATAGGGGATTCTGCATCCGTTTGCTGTAGCAAATTCAAATGCTGCAAATAGCACAATAAAAGGCTGCAATGGAGGTTAGGAAATACATTATACTGTGAATTTTGTAACAATATCTGTAAAAGTGAGAAATATGCACAAAATCTGATCTTTCAACTTTTCCTAGCAGACAAAAATACCCATATATTTATACCCTATATATTTATAGGAATATTTACTTTTTCACTGATCAGCTGTTTCTTTGGAGTCCTTCTCGACAACTCTGATAACTCACTGAATGATCGCAAAGCATTTGTGTGCTTGAAAATCTCAGTCACCTGATCAACCTGATAAGATAAGAATATACTGTATTAGCCTAAAAATAGAAGGTTATCCAGCATCACCAAAACCCCACAGGGCATTGGACAAACCCTAAATATATATGTGTATATTTACTGGAGCCTGGTTGCTTGTAGGCAGTATAGTTTCTGTTACTGGGGCAGTCTCTGAGACATCGCCATCATCATCTGGCAGTGATTCTGCAGCTACCACCTATTGGGGGGGGGAATGGAAAACATAAAATTATAAAAATAAAAACACTCAGTACTAGAAATAACTGTTACCCCTTCCCAAGTAACTCAAATATATAACTTTGTCATCACCCTTTTTCTTGGTGTTCTTCGTTCTACTCTTGTTGACTCTCTAGAAATAGACTGTACACGTCCAACCTTTTCAGACTCCAACGTCTTCTCGAGTTCAGAATTGCCATCTCCAGAAATGCTCTATTTAAGTGTCAAATATATGTGAAGTGAGACACTTTCCTGTGCAAATTACCCACGACCACACACTTGTTGCATTCACAAAGAGTGATTGAGGACACCATCAGTATGTGTTTATATTAGAAACAGCAGGTCAGTAAATTAAGGACAGCTGTAAAGCAAGCATGCCATGAAAGCAAAGAAAACCCTCCAAAAGTTAGATACCATTTCCAGTGTGAAACTTAGAAGGTATGAATATGTGATTTGGTTTTACGTATAGAACTGCAGATAACTCCTCAATCTCAGTATTAACATCCTCTGGAAGGTGCCTGGTTTGTCTTTTAATATTTAATTCCGATATCACTTCAGCATCTTCTGCTGTCTGAATGCAAGAGAATAAAACTGACAGATATAGGAAAGATTGTGTGTAGTTACCTCAAAAACAATTATTGCAAGGGCTCTCCGGTTCTTAGCAAACTGCTCGACCAGAGTTTTACTAACACACTTAACTGCACTACACGTAAAAAGAAGGGTAGTGCCCTAAAAAGAATGTCAAGTAAAATAACTTTTGCTGTGCCATCCTACTATAAATTTCTGAAAACGATTAGCAACTTGGATAGGTTTACAGTTTTTTCAAAATGTATTTATAATTTAAGGGATGGTAAACAGGATATTAGGTTGTAAAAAAACAATATGTACTACTTATATTCAATATAACAATGCTAGGCTCAGTTTCCCCTTTTCCCAAATGTGGGGCATGTATACACATTAGCAAAAAAGATGAAAATTATATTGCTGGTATAAGTATAAGCAGGCAAACCAAACCCAGGAAGTAAAAGGCTGCAGATAACTTAAAATCAGCAGTTACAACATTTGCACTAATTTATACACTGGTTAACTTCACTTTTTGTTTATGGTGTTCATGTATATAAAATCATGCAACAATATAGCTATATTTAAACCAGCTGCATAAGTGTGGTGAGGTCCATGCAACTATTGGAAGAATTGATTACAAGCCAGAGCACAAACAAAAGCCCGCAGCAGAGACTGCATGCATCTGCTAAAAAGTGTTTGCAGTTTCTATAGTAGCTGGAAACATCATGCAATGAGGGGAAAAGGTAAAAACAATATAGTAGAAAGTGTCACAGAGCATGAAGTTTACAAATGTAGTTGCTGAAGCTACTGCAATGTTTTGTGTTATTATAATGTATTTTTATAGTACTAACACATTTTACAGCGCTGTACAATATTGGGGATTGCCATCTATGGTTTGTTACTTAGTCAGGGGATAGGTATGTATCGGCCTAAACAAGTGAAAAAGATTTGTCTATATGGGGTCTGGGTAATAGGCTTCTCTGAGCGCTGGATTCATTTTATTTTGTACCAGAACATATTCAAGACTTCAGGCAATATTACTTATGTATTGTAACCAATTACTGCACTGATAACATATGGTTGCTACAAGTACTACATATTAGTTACATCCTAACACTGTCAAATAACAAACAAAATAAACAACACAATAAAAAAAAGAATGTTTGCAAGTTTATTATTGCAAAAATAAATGACCATACCTCATTTTGCTCCAACTTTCTGGAACGGGATGTGATTTGTGTCTTTGATTTGCCCCTTATTGGTTCTCTTGTCTCAAAGGCAAAGTCAATCTTGGATTCTTAAATTAAAACATAATCTGTAGTTTGATATATAGCAGATAGTATATATAATATATGTATTACTGCACTGTCACCATACAAGAAAGAATGTAAAATCATTCATTTATCAAATATAGCAAAAAGTTAATAGATCTGCTCATCTCAAGTCTAAAGCAGATCAACTGCTTAAAGTAGGTGGTACTGGTTAGATATACAAACTGGCACAGGACAGAGGATAAAACTATACTTGGCATACCTTCATTGTCACTGTATTGTTCAGGATCAGAGTTTCCATTTTGCTTTTTACTGTCTGTATTTGATGTATCTGCTACAGAAGTTATAGCTGTGAGCTGTTGCTCCTTTGCCTTCATCAGCTTGTTTTCATAAAGCTTTCTAGTATTAGCTGGAAAAAAAAAGGTGGAACAGGAGTATATCTATTAGAGAATCCGAGTTTAAATGTTTGCACTTGAACAATGGTGGCAAAACACTGGGAGACTTAACAGAAAGTGTGGATAGAGCTCATTAAAATAAATCAATTACCAAAAATCAGCTGAACACACAATAACACTATCAGAATTAAATTTAAAATAAAAACTGGAAAAACCTACCCACTACAGGTCCATGTGTTATTCCATATTTCTGTAGTTCCTCTTTAAGTGCATCATTACTAAGGTTTGTTACATATTGCTCTGTTTTCTCTTCTACATTAGGCTTATCCGTTTTCTTTGTTGCTTTCTTTAAAAGGAAGGAAAGGAGAAAAAAAATGAATGTTTCAAAACACTACTAAAATCTACTTTTACAGACTTTCCATCCCATCCTGCACAAACTTGGTATAATCCACTTGGATTCAAGTATAGCTGCACCTAGCGTATGCACGTATCCCAATAACCATTGTGGGAATTTGAATGTTCCTATGGTGCAGTTATCAATATAAATAGTGCCATGTACTTTCTAAAGTTCCAATCTTTTCCAAAAAAGGTACCATTTCTCATCATCAGGTGCAACTGTTGCCATGGAGTACTTATTCATATACTTAAAGCTTACGCCAAGTGAATAAATCCAGGCATGCAAGGGTACCTGTACACAATACTGGATTTTTTCTTCCCACAGCATCCTGGGATCACTTAAGTGGACCCATTATACAAGTATCAACGTCTGCTTGAAACGCCCAGGTAGGCTGTGTATGACACTATCGTAAGGCTGGGGGCAAGCACAACCTACTATATTTTTGCATTCCCAAGGCACTCTAGAGACAAACAGGGGTACATAGCTGTGCCTACACCTACTTCCTGATGTCACATGATGTTGAACATGAGAAGAATTCCACAATTCTCTGGCACATTCATTGTAGTAATTCCTGCTGCACCACCAATATATTGCCTATAAAAAGAATATCCTGTTTTCAGATTATATTGGTGGACTAAGGATATACAATTATAAAATTAGTATCTATTATGAGCAAATGCCAGAGTCAAAAACAAAAAAATGTTTAGGAGCTGCTATAAGATGAAGATCCTAATTAGTATAAAATTAGAGCAAACTGCTAAACTATTATTTCTTAAAAATTGTGGGCAGAACACACACTTGTGACCTTTACTTGACTCAGAAGTGCTCGTACACATGTCCAACGGTTCTCGGCAGATTATCGGGCTAGAATCTGGCGTGTGTCAAGTACCACTCGTCCATCCTGGCGGATCCACAGATGATTGACAACTAACGATCCTAATGCAGGGGAAGGGGGAGAGCGCGCAGCAGGGTGCTGCTCCGTCGTTCTCCCCTTTGCATAGAGCAGAATGGTGCTGTATGTACAGCACTCGTTCATGCATCGTGCAAATGCTAGTCATTGGAAAAGATTGTGAAAGATCCTTTCCAACGACTGCTATTGCATGTGTGTATGCAGCTTTACACTCCTCATTGTTTACACTAAGAACAGCCATGCAGTCATTAATTAGTGTCTTTTACAATAACATGATACCATTGACTTTATTGCATAGGTACCGATTAGCAGTCCCTACTTACCTCATCACCTATAAAAAGGTTGCAGGGAATGACTCCCTTAAAAACACCCACTACAGTTAGTACGAAGATTCACTTATTTTAATGCCATTTTTGGATTAACCTTTCCAAGGTATAAAAACAGTTAACCTGCAAGTACATCTGCTACTTGTGGCCTTAATTTAACTAACCCAATCAACAGCTTCCCAAGATGCTTGAAGATACTAAAAGCTGGATCCTGGTGGGGACACAAATGTGCATCTTTTCATACCAAGGTGCATAACAAAACTACATCTAAAACTAAGGCTAGGTACACACGGGCAATAACTATTAGAAAACAAACAAATAATTTTAATGATCATATATTGCATGATTCTGTACATGCTGTAACCATACAGAGATTCAAATATAATCCACCAATAAAGTACACACATTAGATACTAACGTTTGATCAATGCAGGAAGTGACATGTACCAGAGAAAGTGTACCCCAGAACAATAAACAATCACTGAACGAACGTACACACAATAGGTGGTGAACAATCATCGCCCTAACAGATCCTTCAGGCCGGTCGCTCGTTTCCAGCGACATTTCTAGTTTATTGGTGTCGTTGTGCACTTTTTTTGTTAACAATTATTAGATGATCGGTCGTTAATCATTTTCAACCACAATTATTGCACAAGTGTACGTAGCATCAAGTGTCCACAGATAACCTTTTCAAATGCTGTGCTTGCTATTCCAACAAAGCCGGCTCAATAAAAGTAAACAGAATTTTACGGTGTGACACCAACACAGAAAATAATGCAACACAGAAATCCTTTCAGGGTGAATACAGGTAGTAATGCCCAGACATAACTGTCTGGGAACTAAACCACTATTACAAAAAAAGCTGATGTGAAGCTGTCTGCTGATGTGATGACAAATATCGGCAGCTGACAGATACATATTTACTTGTCTTCATGTCAACCTTGAAGTTGCAAAGGATCCTATTCCTGTTGAACTGTCTAATCATTATATTACAGTGTAATGTGCGTGCATTAATGCATTTTAAAAATAAGTAAATATAAATTGACCCCTAAATTATTTCTTCACAAACTTTAGGCTCTAAAGTTGTTATTGTCATGTCCTCATTGGGTAACCTATATTCAGTTAGGAGACCTAGTTGTGGGATATAAGTCCAAGCTGGAAATCCCGTCACACTTTATGAGGATTTCCTGCTGCACCACTGGAATAGGAAATTAACAAACATTTCTCCAATGGTACACAATTCACCAAAATATAAAACTCCTCAATTCAAAGGAAAATATTGTCTAATTGTACTATGAAGTTGAATAACCAGGATAGAAAATGCATTTGTACAAGCAAGGCATCAGCATACAAAGGTGACATTTTCCACACACAAACACTTTATTTTAGATTTGGATAAGGTGGTAACCAGTTAGAACCACAGTCAGGTTTTGTATTGCGGTTCTTGTACTAGTTAAGGAGCTGTACTCTAAGTCAACGGTTCGTGAGAAAATTTTGGTGGTCCGCGGCTCTGGTGTGCCTGAGCGGGGTCAGGGGAAGGACCCTGCTGGGGGAAGCAATGGCCAGAGCCACAGACTAAGTCCCCCATGCGGCATGCAGGCTCAGGTAAGTGGGTGGGCTGTGTCTCTGGATACAACCCACTCTGAACCTGCGATGGTAAAATTGGGTGCATTTTGGCATCATGACGTCGGTGGTTCTAAAAGCAGCAAAACGCATTGCAAGTAACCAGGTTTGCACATGGCTGCGGCATGAATCTTCCAACAACCTCATGGCCAAAAGTGACTAGCAGGCTTTGGCAGATGAATCCCCAGCAATGCATAAAAATGGTTCCTATCCACATAAGCTGGAGTGGATGGGACTGCGGTTGTGCCTGCAACAGAACACCACAGCTCCCCGCAGGTGTGAAATGGCCTTTAGGAAGTAGAATGGAGGCTGCACTTGTAGTGATTGAGTTTACCATTTCACAGAGCAGAGAATGCTGAGGTGCCCCTTCCATCCTCACAGGTGTCCTGGGCTTACTCAAGCCCAAATTAAATTTTAGGATGGGAGAAGTCTGTTTCTGAAACCTCCCATTATAAATGAATCCAGAAACAGAGCTGAAAGCACCTCAGGGATCAGAGCTGTCAGATCACTAACTTTACTAAAAGTGCTTCAGGAGTCTAATAGATCTCTGGCACCAAAACTGTAAACTCTGGTAAAGTCAGATAACATGCACCTTACCAAATATCAGGCTACCATACAGAACTGCAAAGACAAAACTCAGGTTACACATTTTACATATCACTACAGAGCTCAGAGTGACAGGAATATTTCTAGTCAGCTCTAAATCAATGAGCTGTCTGATGAAAAAATGTGGGTACTTATTTTACATTGTCACCTAGCAATTAAAATGTGTCTGAAATGGAATATACGTGGTCCTGCAGGAGCACAAGAATGAACTCCCATCTCGGCCAGGGAAATCGCACAGCCTGGATCTGTAAAAGAGAAGTTATCAGAAATCCAAGAAAAAAGGCGGGAACATGCCAGCCAATACCGATAGGTGGCGCTGTAGCTAGCAGACACCTAGTGAATACTGACTCGGCCTGAGGGTGTACAGCTGGGATTAGAAATCACAAAGCTGTCCCTTCCCTGACAGCTGACCCCACTTCCTCCCCATAGAGCCCCATTGTATTGTACACGGCTCAGGAAGACTCGGTGGGCACTACACGTCACATGGCCCCTGTCATAGAAGGCTGACCCGAGGACACACTGCCATGGAATGAGTCGCCCATTACTGGTAGATGGAGGCTCCTCATTACTCCTAATCACACCACACTCCCATTCATTCCCTCCTGGCTGACATCACTCATACAGGATGGCACAACAAAGCCATGCCGCACACCCCACCACACACACACCCAACACTAACCCATAGCAAAGTTTAGCACTGCTGTGCCCGGACTGAATGGTTGCTATGGGTCCCCGCGTATTGCCGACTTATGTCCTGATATGTATTGGGATATAAAGCTCCCCTCTTACCCGTCCAGGCGGGCGCCCTCTGCCCTTCACCGGGGTGGCCTCTCTCTCCTCATCGCTAGAGAAGTCCGGGGTACCGCGGTTGCGGGCGGTCAGATGTTGCAGATAGAGTTGCACATAGACGTCTTTCTTATGCTCGCCAGCCGGCAGTGACACATTGTTGGCCACCAGCTCATTCTTCAGCTTGTCTTTAGTCAGGCTTGACGGGTCTTGCAGAAACTCCGGCATGGTGCGCACATACAACACACAAACACGGCGCGGGGAAGGTTCGCTACACCGCTAACTTCAACGCAGCTGCAGCAAGAAGGCGCCAATTGTTCTCTGATGAGAACGGAAACAGCTTGGAAAAATACTAACGGCTGTCGGGTGTACGAGCTTGAGCGCGTTCCTGAGCTTCTTCTTTGTACTGCACATGCGAAGTAATGAAAAGCCGTGCTCGCTCCCGAGAGCAGAGCGTCACGTGACCCCGCCCACTTTTCA
>NC_092859.1:79459041-79461430 GCF_032062135.1 Pyxicephalus adspersus | reverse complement strand
AACAGAAGACTACTGAAAAGTTGTTTTCTCTGATGAATCTATCTGGAAAATTGATTGTCGTTGAAGAAAATTTGAACACTACCATGGGTCCTGTGCTGTGCTAACAGTGAAGCATCCTAGGACCCCCTTGAAATCACATTTTTATAATCACATTTTTATAATTGGTATTCAATATTCCATAGAAACATTTAACAAAAAATTCTGAAAATACAGAAGCAGCAGAGTTTGAAGGACACAAACTTTGTGGTGCTGCCAAAATTTTTGGCCAATACTGCAGCTCCTTTCTATAAGATAAAGACCTTTCCCATGTGCCTGGGTCCAGGTCTCAGGTAGTGCTGTAAATTTTCCTTGTAGATAACAAAACTACTATACACTTCACACAATCCAATACAATAATCTTACCTGTTTGATTACATTATTTTAATTGCACTCACCTGTCCTTCGGCACGGGCACCACCATCTTCCTCTGATCTTCACATAGATCACAAGGCAGCACAGTGGTTAGCACTCTAGGTTCCAGATTCAAATCTTAGCCAGGACACTATCCGCATGGAGTTTGCAGGTCCTCCCTGTGTTTGAGTGGGTTTCCTCCAACTACTCCTGTTTTCTCCCACATTCCAAAAAAAAACAAAACATGCAGTTAGATTACTTGGCATCCCCCTAAAATTGTCCCTAGACTGTGGTAATGACATATGACTGAGGTAGGGACATTAGATTGTGAGCTCCTATGAGGGACAGCTAGTCACATGACTTTGGACTTTGTACAGTGCTGGGTAATATCTTGGTGTTATATAATACTGTGTAATAATAAGAAGAATCTTCTTTCTGAATTCAGTTTCAGATTGACATAACTTCAGTGCATGCTCATTGGAATTGATTCCTGGCAGATTTAGGACATGCCAGGATACCTGGTATATCAACATACACAGCTCAGAGTATTTTAGGAGGAAGATTGCGTACAGGCAGATAAGCATGTTTTATTACTGAAGGGACATCAGCTGTGTATTTCTGCAATAAAAACAATATATTCATATTTTAAAGTGTGGTACTATATTTTGAAATTGCATTCCTGGGTAGTCCGACACACCCACTACTTCCAACATTTGACTATAGGGAACACAGATTTTTTATAGCCTGTGCTTAAGTGAATAGTTTATGAAGGCTTGAGGGAGGGGTGAATAAGTCTAGGGACCATTCATGTGTCCACAGGCTAACTTCCCAACTGCTGTGCTTGCTATTTAAACATGTTTCTATATTAATACATCAGCAGCATTTGACATGAAAAAGCTGTAATTGACCTCTACAGGACATGTTGCATCCAAGGAAACAGCACACTGCATCATTAACGCAGCCTCCAAATTTCTGTCACAACAAAAGGGATTTTAATGACCTGCGTTTGAGTTGTCAAGCTATGAATAGGAAAAGGCATGAAGATAAGAGGGCTGGAGACACTGTTAGAGTGCTGCAGACCCTCTGTAACTCTAATACTGGGTAGCCATATACGACCCATAGTACCAAAGCAACATTTCCTATAAGGGTAGACCTAATTTCATGGCCCGTATTATTGCATCTAGCTCTCACAAACTATATGTTTGGGCTCAAGCCTCTGTAGTTAAATGCTGCCTTGGAGGTAATGGGTGTGTGGGGCTATCCAGGCATGCAGTTTAAAAGGGTAGTTCAGCACTTGGAGCAAGGCACATAAATTAGGGCTGAAGGCAGTACTTGAGTAATAAGGCAGGTAGAGGTGTACAGTTTGTTGGCGATGCAAGTTATTTTAGTTGCTGAGTATCTGCAGGAATATTACAAAAAGGGGCTTGTGTTGCTTGTGATGTCTGGGAGTTATGCATAAGAAAAGTGAGTATATAGGTCTTCCCAGAAAAGTACTTACAGTGTAATTAAAATGGACCTATCACCACATTTTTAACATTACAGGTAGTCCCCAAGGTAAGGACATCTAACATATGGACGACTCCTTGATACGAACAGAGCTTCCCTGCTTGTTCGTGTGCAGGATGGAGGCTTGATGGGGGTGGTGGGTGGTTTGCATGACTTGCAGAAGAAATTTTTTGCTAAACACAACTGAGACTGAGCTCTTCTGCAACATCTTGTAAATCTTTAATGAGCAAGACAAACTGCAGTTGTTTCTTTTTGCATATCAAAGCACAGCTATTAATGTCTGTTAACCACCTGGGCGTTTCACTGATGTCTAGATTTCTGTACCAAAAGCGGTACACTGTTTTTCATGTTTTTCAGCCTAAATATTATCCTTTAATACATTTTTCTTTTAAATTAAACTTCGTGAGACCCTTGTGAATTGTATGACCTTTCGCCTATGCCTAAAATCTGCCTCTGATCGTGAGAGTTATGAGTTTGTGGCTCCCTTGTCCCT
>NC_092859.1:79455252-79457967 GCF_032062135.1 Pyxicephalus adspersus | reverse complement strand
TTTTTATAAAACAAAAAAAAAATCTTTAAAAAAAACAAAACAAAAAAAATAGTGTACAATGTAATTTAATTGTACAGTAGCTTATATAATATATATATAATACAAGTATATACCGTATATATTATATAAAGATTTCTTTGTATTGGACTCAATACAGCTTTTTTGTTTTGAGAAGACAGAAGAGGACAGCCGTGTCCGGAGGAGCTGCGGGGACCGGGTAAGTATATTCTTTCAATTGTAATCCGATTGTCATACAATGTATGACAATCAGATTGCAATATAATGTTTGTTTACCCACCTGAGAAAAGTTCGTGTTTAACACTTTTTGCAAGTGTTTTTACCCCGAACCAAGGTCGGGTTTAACGGCCAGGTGGTTAATGAATGTCTAGGATCCGTAATGTTTTTTTTTTTTGCTTAGTTTGTGAATAATTCAGAGTGAGGATTTTTATAAAACTGACACCAGGCTGTCAAAAAATGTGTTGAGACAATCATCTGTCCTAATTTTATTTATTAAAATAATTTACCTGTTTTGACTTACATACAAATTCAACTTAGGAACAAACTTACAGTCTCTATTTCTTAGGTACCTGGGGATTTCACCTGTATATAAAAAGGTGGCTAACCCGTTTATATAAATATATAATTAATTTTTTTTCTATAATTTTTTGGGGAGGATCTCTCCCCTTCTGTTTTAGGGGTAACGTGCATCCACTTGGGATACAACATATCCCAAGGGGCTGCGGGCTGCTCCTCCTGTGCATGGCTGAGATCGGACATGTGATATAAAGCGCTTTTCTAGAATGTAAAAAAAGTGCTTGATCTTACACATGTGCAGTGAGGCAATTTTTTTTTTTTTACACATCACGTTTATGCTTAATTCAGGTTCGGCTCACATCACCCAATCTTGCCCAGCGCAGGCACAATATTGGGTGATGTGGTGATGTGAAAGAAGGGAGCTGTGCTTGCTAACCCAGGTAAGTAGTTGAATTGCAGCGGGAGGCCTAGAACATGGCAAATAGTATTAGGGTAAGATGTAATTTTGTATGCTTTTAAGGTAAATTCTGGCATGGAGGTAAGGGGTATGTGGGGGGAACACAAGACAGTGGGAATAGTCTGTAGCACTGAGTCTTGTGCCAAGATACTGCAGCCCGCCAAGCGTTAAACTTTTATCCCTGACAAGAACATAGAAGGTGGGTGGGGTCAGGTGACGCTCTGTTGTCAGGAACGAGCACGGCTCTTAATTCCACAAGCGCAGTACAATGGAGTGCTGAGGAAACTCGATCAGGCTCGTGCACTATGGCGAGGGAAACAATAACGGGCAGTGCTATTGGTTGTTGGGCAAAGCAAGACCGCCACGCATTGGTTACTCGCTGGCTTCAAAAAATAAAGAGACATCACGCAGGACGCGGCCTTTCTAAGAGAGACGCCGGGTGAGAGTGCGCGCGCGCGGAGGGCGGGCACGCCTTTGTGTGAGGAGGGCTGGTCTGTAAACAGCATGCCCCGTACCAATGTACTGAGGAGATAAACCTGGGTTACAATGACAACATTACAGCACGTGTATATCCTCCTGTCATCGTTTACTTCGCTCTGCTCTCTTCTAAATATTGTTAGATAGTTATTATTAAAGTTTTGTCAGCAATTAGTAACTCACGGCAGCCTTGCCTTGGCTTATATATTCTAAACCTAGCTCAACTGAACTCCCTAAATATATCTGCAGAAAAAAATATTATATTTAGTAATATTAAAATGAGTGACAAGAAATGCATTATTGCTGTAATAATATTGTAATCTGACACGGTAATCAACAAGCATATTTTCTCAAGTGTAGTGAATGCAATGTATTCATATAGAATTCTATCATTGCACAGAAATACAATATATTCCTATTTATGATGATCTCTAGGAGGGATGTAGGAATGCTCATTACTTACAAGGCCACACAGGTAAGAATGATCGTATGTATAGGTGTGAAGAAGTAAGTACACCCTGTACAAAGTGTTAATTTTTAAAATAATATGAACAGGAAAACATCAGCCACTCATCCAGCAGTACCAGAAGATAGATGTGATATTGTTGAGCAAATGCCACCTGCAATTATTGTAATTTATTAATTCATTTTTATTCAAAATATAAGAAAAATGTCCCCTTGTCACCTGGAAATAGTAATTATGCCCATACATTTCCTACATTCAAGAAATTACAATTGGGCATTCTAGATGAGGTACAGGTAGTTCCTCGGTTACATACAAGATGGGGACTGTAGATTTGTTATTAAGTTTAATTTGTATGTAAGTCGGAACAAGTACATTATTTTAATATATGCAATTAGGACAGATGTTTGTCTCTCTTTATGGAGCTTAGACATTCATTACCTTCTGGAGCAAGCTGTGCTTTGATTTGCAAAAAAGAAACAACTGCAGAGTTTGTCTTGGCCATTAAAGAGTTACAGCATGTTACAGATCAGCTCTTAAAGAGGAACTATACTCAATAACTAATCTTTTAATTATTAATCTATTCTTAGTTGCACTAAAATGTCAGTCTTCCCTGGTGGCACTGCCTGGGTCAGCTTGTATCCATGCAATAAATAATGATTTCTGAAGTGTTGTGACTGGCAAGTTTGTTTTCTTCCTCTCCTGACCTTCTCCTCCCCCTCCTTTCCTGGCTGCACAGAGAGCTCTCAAGCTCAGCAGCTGCAGATGGAGCAGTAGCACAGTG
>NC_092859.1:79340089-79454629 GCF_032062135.1 Pyxicephalus adspersus | reverse complement strand
AATATAAAGATTTCTTTGTATTGGACTCAATACAGCTATTTTGTATTGAATCCTATACAAAATTATTAAAATTTCCAGCCGCTCTTCCCACCCGCACTGACGCATGCACCAACGTCACCGGGAAACCCCAGAGATCGTCTCTGCAGTCATTGGCTGAAGATCGAAGAAAGATGTGTCCCAAGGAGCTGCAGGGACCAGCAGGATGCCAGGGGACAATAGAACAAGGTGTTTTTTTTTTTGTTTTTTTAATGGGACTTGGGCTTACTGCTTTTCACATGGTAAATCCACCCTGGGAATAACGCTAGGGGGGTTAAGTTGGGGAATGCCTGTACAATGATCAGGAGCACCTTGGAGTATTCAGGTGAAATTTGTCTAATATTTGCTTGCTTTTTTTCCTGCAAGTACCGGTAATCATACTTTTATGATTTGAAACATTGACAATAAAATACTGTGCCTCCTATATTGTTCAAATAAGCCTAGCATATCTGCACACTTTGGCAGACTCACCTGGCAAAGTGCTCCCCTCCTGTGCAATGTTTCTTGTGACTGACGAGGTCATTATTGTACGGTCTTGCAGGTTTAAAGTGGAACTAAAGTACTAATTTAAAAAATTTGTGTTCAGGCAGAATTTTATTTCAATAAGGGACAGGCAATGTCCCCTCTGCAAAATGAATTTTTACCTGCTTGATCTCTGTCCTCATCTGTTAAAAATGTTGTGCATGAGCAGATTAGCGTAAGAAGCTTGGATACCCGGTGCATCCTGGCTTCCCCTGGAGCTGCCAGGAGTGAATGAACTCCTGCATAACAGCTCGGGAATTCAGTCACCCAACCAATCAAGATCACCAAAGATTGAAACCACCAAGAGAAGGAGGAAGATGATAGTGCCTGCAATTGGACAAGTACAAAAAAAAATTTGTGATAAGGCAGGTAAGTTTATTTTATTGCAAAAGGGACTTTGCCTGTCCGTTCTACAATAAAAGACCTACCTAATGGCAATATTTACCATTTTTGGATTTAGTTCTGCTTTAAAGGATTTGGACATCTTAATGCAGAACTAACAATATAAAAAAAAAAAAAAAATCACGCCATTACTTCCACAGAGCCTTCGATCCCTTTAAAACTGGCTTTGATTTGGTCTGCTCCATCCTGGATTGTTTTATCATCCCGGTGTGGAGGAGCCTCCAGTCATGCCATCTTCTTTCTTTGTTTTCTGGCTTCTGCTTACAACACATGATCTTGCACTGCACCGACCTGAGATTGGGTGACAATTCTTGTTCGCAAAAAAAAAAATGTGAGAAATCAGCATATCTCTCTCTCTCTCCCTCTCCCTCTCCCTGGTAACAGACAAGTTTGGCGCAAAATGACAACAGCATTTTAGGAAAATCATAGCATAGTACTGAAATGGGCAGTTCATGTAAGAAAGTTTAAATTGTTTGCTGCAGATCAATAGGAAAAATGCCATTATAGTAGTGAAATGACCAAAAGACTATTAAATAAAAACATTTACAGCATAAAAAAAATACATTGATGTGTTTCATGGTTAAGGAGACTGCACTATCTCTGACAATTATATTGAACATACAAAAGTAGGTAATTGCAGTTGAATTAAACATCTGATGCAAACACGTACAGTAGGTACATTGCAATCACGTAGTATCCCAATGATTTAGAAAAAACTTTACATTGAGCCTATTTATTAAAAATCCTCTCCTTTGTAGCAAATGTAAATCTGTATTCTACATTTATATTTTGTATTTAAATGAAATTACTACGTTTCATTTTATTACGTCCTGTTTAATAATAATAATAATAATTACGATTGGAAGTTTATATGAACCAGTGTCCTCTGGCTCCATCTTGTGGATCTAACCTGGTAATGCATGTTACAGTTACCACAATAAACATGCACAATCTTCATAAACTGGAAATTGTTTGTTTGTTCTCTTTGCAATACAGAGCAAAAAACACTAGCAAAAATAATACAAAAAAGATATGTTAAAATTTAACTGATATAGGTATCTGGAATTAAAGCAGAAATAAATATTAAAAAAAAAAACAGGTAGACAGGTTGTTTTTTGAAAGCCCAAATAAACAAACAAATAATCTGTCTCTTCACAATCTTTTAAGTATATTCACCTCTTTGCTATGGCATTAGTACCACCATATTCATCCAGTACACATATCTTATTACGTAGTTTATAATGCTGCAGTGGTTATTTTTCTGCAATGCAACTCAGGAGGCTGAACTAATGAGCACTGTAACATGTGCAAGATTTACTGCAGAGAGTAAACATAATGGGCTGAAGTTCTCACCACCATAGCTTCATATGCCAACAGATGACAATGTGGTGTAACAAGGTGGAAGTATTTGTGGAACTAAAGAGTGCCAAACAACACTCAGGTGCTTATTAAATAAAAGTTAGTACTTATCTTTATTGGATGCTTTAAAAAAAGCAACAGTTCCAGCAGTAAGATCACATGACTCGGTTTACCCAAGGGAGTGCCCCAATAGTACAGTATCCTCAAAGGAGAGATTTGAAGAAACGCAGGCATGAGACCATGAAAACCAGACTCATTTCACCCAACTAGGCCTTACACAGGGGTGATATCATAGGAGCAGAACACTGTCATATGCTAGAAATGATAAGTATATTCAAAATACTGGTTACACATTCATCAATACTGAACCAACTAAATATAGACATTTAAATTGTCCAATTTCGATTATTTGAATAGGTGTACCAAGTGATACCCCCATATTGTTAGATACAATTGAGGATAGTACATACAATACATAAGTGCAAAAATACCTCTAAGGTAAGCAAAATTCGAAAGGGTGCTAAGAGTGAATACACAATAAAGGTGATTGCAGGTCAATTACCCTTTAAAATATATACATGTAATAACCAAAAAAAAACAGTTTCATATATAAAATAAATGAATATCGTTTATATAAGTGTGGGAAGGAAGATACAAGATGATCACAAGGGCACAGACTAGACAGTTTACACAAATCCACCAGTACATCCACAATATGTGTATTCAGTAATTTATGTTTTTGTATTTAACATGCTAAAAGAATTTACTCTTAGGTGGCTCTCTAGTGGTAGCATCAGAAAGCCTCACCATTCCTGCTACACCTTATCATTAGTAGCACCCTCAATGTTAAGGCTGTAGGAGCCTACAATCATGTGTCACAGAGGATGGCGGTTCTTCTTATAATCTAATTACAAGCCTGTTATAGTTGAAATTAATTGATTGAATCTAGTTTTTGAAGATAGTTGCTTATGAACACACACAATGGAGTGAGCATTACCAATAAGAATTGGAGAAGTACTGAATGTTACTGTGGAGAACATATATGGGACACCACCATCTCTGTATGTTGTGATTTTAATCCTGCCTTTTGCCTGCCTTCATACCAAAGGATTAGGCATACTGGTGATTGTAACAACTTTTGTGCTGATACATCTACTAGCTGTACCAAATACATCCCTGAGGAAGCGGACATAGTCTGCAAAATGCATTGGATGATCTCACCATATGTAACGTGTACAATGTATCTAGCCCATGTATGTTAGAATGTCAATTAGACGCTTCCTAAACTTTGGTATATGGGAAGAGGCATGTATTTTTTAATGTTTGTTTTTTAATGAAATTTTTATAATATTCACTGCCTTTCCCATATATTTTTGCTTTTGTATTCTTTGAGGCTGTAGGAGAAAACATAGGAGAAAATCCCACTTGATTGAAAAGGCATCCTGGACTAGTGTTTGCCAGCACTTGAACCTCAAGTAAAACGTTGGAAACTGTCATTAACGAGTGATGCCATCTGGTCAATCATCAGAGTGCCCAAATGATGAAAGATTGTCCAGAGATACCAAGGATTTGGGGCCCATTTATTGGGATCTTAAAAAGATCTGCTTAGGGAATTCACCAGATGATTCCCCAGCCCCAGAATCTGACAGGTTCACAAGATGTTCCTTTGCCCATTACAAAAATTGCAAAAACTGATGAAGACTTCTTGTCCCACCTTGTCTGGCAACTGCCATCCTGTTGTCCATGAGGATGTTTGCTTTTTTCCCAACAGATTTTCCTCAGAGCTTGTCAGACCCTAATATATTTCCTCCAAGGAATGCTCAAAGACCTCAAAAAACACTGCGTCATTTCTGGTATTTGGGAGATTTTGCATTTAAGGAGAAACATTCTCACCAACTGTGTGTTGAAAGGGACTCTTAGATACTCCATGCTTTGAGTAGGGAGAAGATGACTTTTCTGCATATTTACTAACCAACAGACATGGGCTGGAGATTCTTGCCCTCTTTCAACCGTTTTCAGGAATTTGCAAGAACTAGGATACCATCTTGGTAATGAAAGACACAGGCACCCTGAGGAGATTATTATCTCTCAAATTATTATCATTATTATGCCTATTATCATAACAAATACAGTACCTTGATGAGTGTTCTTGGAGCTGTCGTGGCACATACTGAAAATAGTAGTTGAGGATGGCAAAACAAAAGAATCTTTGTTTATGTGGTGCCACAGGAACATGCAGGTAAGTGTCTGCCAAATTGATGCAGATCATCCAGTCTGAAGCGTGAACAACTGATAAAATAGTTTGGAGAGGCTCCATACGAAAAGACCTGACTCAGACATACAAATTCAGGTCCCTTAGATCTCGGACTGGCTGGAACACACCCGTTTCAAACCAGTAAATGTTTGAAAAAAAGCCCATGCCTTTCTCTTCCACAGGAACTTGTACTACTACTTGAATTTTGCATATTTTTCAAACCTAGAGTAAGAGGGCCTCTATTTTTGACATTTTTATTGGCAATAAGGTCTGAAAAAACACGTTTTTGGAGGACATGAAACAAAATCTATCTGGTATCCAAAAGACAAATCCCACATTTTGGTAAATCTCAAAAGTCTGGCCCAACCTCCAGATTCTTTGTGCCACCATCCTCAAAAGGACTTGCTTGCAGATTTAGTTGCCGTTCCAACTCTGGGGTTAGAGATTCTCAATAGTGATGACACCATTGGAACCAAAAAGATTCATGGGACCTCATTCTCCATGCATTTTATTTTAAGCATAGTTGCACTATGGTCACAGGTGTCTGCATACTTTACAAAAAGGTTTTCCATCCTCCCCACTTCTAAGTCAAGTTGTTAAGGAATGTGTAAACATTTAAAGGAACACAGCCAAATGATTTAGGCAAACAACTACTATAACAGACAGCAGCTTTGGGATCTTAACAAACACACTTCAAATGGAAATAAAGAAATTATATCTGTACCTGCCTCTCTGTAAAATCTTGTGGCAACATCCGGCGACTGACAGTAGCCACTCTTCCTTTTTGGTTCCTCCCGTCGTAGAGTGCATGCCTGTAACCTCCATAGTTTTTACTGGCTATATGTCCTGCAGTGGTTCCATAGGGGCACACAGCAAAGGGGATCTGTGTTCTTATGAGTTTTGCAGCCTGCTGTTACTAGTAGTCCAGCAGTGAGTAGCTGTCTTTTCCTTGCTTAAGCCTGCTATGTCTGAGCACTGGGAGCTGGGAGGTATAGATGTGGACAAGTACTGATAAGTACAGCCCGGTGACCGTGGGAACTGAACTGCAGATAAACTCTGAAGGGAGAAACTCCATTGAGAGTTCATCTGCAGCTCCACTGCGATCCCTGGGCACTAGAAGTTAATTAACCTCTAGTGCCCCGGGATCGCAGTGGATTCTCATGGCTGCAATCATTCATGCAGCCCTGGCAATCCTCCTGTTTGCCATCCCCGGGCACTGAAGGGTAATTACCCTCTAGTGCCCCGGGATCGCAGTGGATTCTCAGGGCTGCAATTGTTCATGCAGCTCTGGGAATCCTCCTGTTTGCAAACCCGGGGCACTGGAGGTTAATTAACCTTTAGTGCCCTGGTATCGCAGTGGATTGTCAGGGCTGCAATCGTTCATGCAGCCCTGGGAATCCTGTGTGCGATCCCCGGTGCTAGAGGTTAAATGAGGACAAGTCTTTCCATTCAAAACCTCTGGTGCTCTCTGCTTGGCTGAGGAAAGCCCCATTTAACCTCTAGTGCCGGGGATGGCACACTGAGCTGAATCTCCTCCCAGTTGTCAAAGGTCATCGTGTTGCTGCTGTGTGTTGGGAGAAACAGGTTTGAGCTGACCTGTGCTGGGTCAACCACTTTGCTGCTGCATCTGTGCTGATGTGCTGTGGTTGTATGGGATGGGCAATACCACTTTTAAATAATGGCAAGCACGCCTGTAATCTTGAAAGCTGTTTTTCCATTGCTCTCTTTCTTTTTTTTTTTTTTACAGTGACAACAAGTGGTTGTGACAAGTGACACAAAAATAACCAGAAATAACAGTCCCCTTTTAGTACTGTACACTGTAAAATGCAAATATTCAGACACTGAAACTTTTCTTTTTACAACAGCTATACAAGGTTTTTCTAACAAATGACACAAACATCAGAACTAAGAAATAACAGTCCCAATGACAACACAAAGCAATGCAGTTTATTTAGTATGCCCTGAAATGTGCAGACATTCAGCAGCAGTGCTGAATAAATCAGAACTGAACCTCATTATACTCACCTATTTCATTTACTCACTCCCCATTCCATCGCAGGGCGCCATATTCTTCTTCATTCTTTTCTTTCTAGTTGCAATCTTTGGCCATCTTAATTGCCAGAACTGGGATGACCTAACTCATAAAGAAACCAGCAGTAGGAATAGACAGGGTATTGTATATACTCAAATATAAACAGATTTGAATGTAAACCAAAGTACCTATTTTACCTTAAAAAACAGGAAAAATACTTTGACTAAAGTATATACCTAGGACACAAAAATTTGCCATTATTTCAAACATTTAAAATGGTGTTTAATAGAGATGTAAGTAAATGACTAGGATTATATATCATATTTATTTGAAGGGGAAAAAAATTAAAATCGTGTGAGTTCAGTCTGTATACCCCCCACCTTTTTACTTGTTAATGCATTCTGTTCTTTGAGTTGGTTATTATTTGTAATTTGCTCCTAAATTATCTTTTTTATGCATGGTTGTTGGCCACTAGTAGACGAAGCCATGTCGTCATGTAGTGTTACAAACAGCTTGTCTTTGACAGCTCTGAAAAAAATCTTGCTTTATACTTGACTATACTGTAAGCTTATAAAACTGAAAATCATCATGCAGGGCGACATTTCTAATAAAATTTACAGAGTCTAGCTTTTTAAAACCATATCTCTGTGTAAAGGGAGAATTTCTTGAAGTAGAGAAATCGTGAATGGAAACCTGTCCAAAAGGAGCACTCATATGTATACTTTTATATTTTGTTTATTTTTCTACCGGTAAGAGAAAATTGTGATAAATTATTATGTTTTAGCTGTGTCTAAAACTGACAACATGAGGTTCATCCATAGGCCAACATCTTTATCTTCCACCAATGTTAATTGATACCAAAAAGATAATCATAAATAAAACCAAGAGGTTATACTAAAACTGCATTATACCTTGGCAGAAATTTCTTCTGGGAAATGGTCATCCATTACAGGGACAAAAATACAGTTCAGTGGAGTTTTGAAAGGTCCAAGGTGCTGCCCATCCACAATCCTGCACTGAATATTCAGAACCCCTACAGATTGTATTAAAAATAAATTTGAGGTAGGAAGTAATAATGAAATATCTACAAATTCTGGCCTTTGTATTTTCCACTTAAATGAGGAAAATAGATGATTTTTCAAGGGGAACAATTAACACAGGATTGCTATTAGCTATTGCTAAAGCATGATTCTGAAACACAAATAATTGATAATACAGGTAGTCCCGGGGTTAGGGACATCCGACATACAGATGTCCCCTAGTTACGAATGAGGCTTCCCTGCTTGTTCTGTGCAGGAGGGGGGCTTGATGGCGGAAAGGGGCACTTTGCCTGACTTGCAGAAGAAAACTTTTGCTAAACATAGCTGAGGTTGTGGGTGATCTTAAGGACTGAGCTCTTTCTGCAGAATCTTGTAACTCTTTAATGAACAAGACAAACTCTGCAGTTGTTTCTTTTTGCATATCAAAGCACAGTTTGCTCCAGAAGTTATGAATGTCTAGGTTCCAAATAGAGTTTTTTTTTATATGTTTATGATTAACTCACAGTAAAGATTTTATACAGTAACAGACACCAAGCTGCCTAAAAATATGTTGAGACACACATCTATCCTAATTGCATTTATTAAAATAATGTACTTGTTCCGACTTACATTCAAATTCAACTTAAGAACAAACCTACAGTCCCTATCTCGTATGTAACCCAGGGACTACCTGTACATGCATAGTAGGCATCCTGGCCAGGGCGATCAAAATGGAGATCGGGAACGCAGAGAAAATGAGGATGGGCGTGGCCATAATGGAAGAAGAACAATTAAATGTAATTAAAAAATTTGCAATCAGGCAGGTAAGGTTATTTTATTGTATTAGGGATATCACCTGTCACCTGCAAATGTGATAATCTAATATTAATATATATATATAAGATATATAAATGAAAAAAAAATTGTAAAAATAGCTTGGTCACTAGGTTCAATAAAAAACACAATTAAATTGGGATTTCTGCATATTCCCATTGACATCATACATGATATAAAGATGATCTTTAGAAAGTCTATAACCCTAAATTAGGAGTTTTTGTAAAGAGAGTTTATGGGTTATAAAAGACAAGATGGTTATACAAATAAAATTAAGGCTATATGAAAATTAGACTGTAAAACGTGTACAGATCTACACAACAGTTTAGGAAATGTATGTATGAAAATGTAACAGCTAATAAGGGAACAATTTGCTGGCAGCCTTAATTAAATAAGTAACTTGGTTTCTCTTCTGGCCAGTATATCTATATATGAGGAGTTGTGATTTTAATAAGCAACTATAAAAAAAACTTAAAACGTAAAAGAGATAGCCAGCCCAGGAATCAAACACATGCACTAGTCAGTGAGCACCAAGGTATTTTTAGTTATTTTTCCAACTTGATCCATGAGGGAAAACTGCAAACTTCAGAGATAACAGATGGGATAATTACAATTACAGTTTTCATCAATCAATAGTCTTTTAACGAAAAAGGCTGAGAAAAAACGGGTTCATATTTATGTTTTGTTGCCGAAGATTCTTTAGAGATGATAGTTGTGTGTTTTAATTTTTAGTATTCCTCCCCTCCCCCCCTTTTGAAAGCACTATGTCCTAGGGATTCATATTTTTTTCCATTGCAGATTTTGTATTTATTGTAAGCAGCATTAAGAAAGGGTGACATATACAGATTTACAGCAAAATTAAATTTAGTAAATTCTGGGAAAATTGTAAAATAGTAGATATCTGCACAGATAAATGAATGAATAACATTATTTTTATTTTCTATAAAATAAGGAAAAATGAGCTTTGGGACAAAGCTAATACTTAAAAAAACATAAATATAAAAAATGAATGTTTTTCTATCTGATGGCCACATGAGGTCACTATCTCACTATGTAATGATACCCCAAGCTTTTCTCTCTATCTTGATATCTACTGAAATAAAGATCATTGCTGTTTCAAAATATCACAATAGTTACTTCCCCATGCATAGCTAAATTATTACACATATCTGTTAATTCTGCATTCATCTTTTATCCTTCTTGACTTCAAAGCGTTGGTCCCCATAGTTACATTTGATACCTTTGCTTAATTGTGTACATTTAAAGGATCAAAAGCTTGCCATGATAATAATGCTAACCTAATGTCCTTTGATTTAATTATAATTAAGTAATTAAAGGAAATGCAATTATGATTCAACATTTGCAACTTAAGAAGCCTATTATATGTAAATAATAGATAATTGAAATTTGTGTGGCTTTAATAAAAAAACTTTATCTTATTTGCTCTTCTGCTTAATGACTGCAACAATAAAGTAACCTTTGGGAGCACACTTTTATAATTTCTCAATCAAGAAAAAGAAAGATTGCAGATACTTGGGCTTGACATTATTCTGTATGTTTTTTTAGTCTTATTAGTAATTATATAACTGTTTTTGCAAGAAGATAATAAAAATTGTTAAATAGGTTTTCAACTTTGAAGCAAAAATTGGATAACATGTTCAAATGCATAAGTGGCTCAGAAACCCACCAGCCAGGTATTTTAAAAGAGCTGCTGTGCTGAAATAAAAGAACATAAATACAAAACAGTGAATGAGCATTGTTACCCTAGGATAGGTAATTTGTTACCAACAGGTTCATCAACTGAAAATTTGTAGTGCAAAATAATAATTTTAAGTTGCAATATTTGAAATTGTAGTTGTTAGGTTCAAATACAGTTTAAAACTAAACTTTCAAAAAAAAAAAAAAATCACTTGGTTTTACTTGTGAAAAGCCCCTGATCCATTCACAAACCAATTTATGTGGTGGTTTGGCTTTCCTCTTTTTTTCTGGGGCTCCTGTCATCTTTATTCTTCAGTTTTTCTAGTTCTTTCTCATGACACCTGACCTCACACTGCGCAGGTGCAAGATCGTGGGAAGGGTTCTTCCTCCAAATAAAAAAAAAGAATGCCGACCTCACTGTGCATGTGTGGGATCAAGTTTTTTTTTACATTAGTGGAAAGCCCCTTGACAATGCATGTCTGATGCCCACAGTCTTCTGGGATATATAATGCAAGCATCCCAGAAGGCTGCAGGTTTCCGCAGGCAACCACAACCCCTATTTAATGTTCAGTGCTGCGTAATATGTTGGCGCTTTATAAATCCTGTTTATATACAATAATAATAATAACAACAGTAAAGACAGAAGTGGAAGGGACTTCCCCAAAAAACTTTAACTTTTTTTTAAACGGGATAGCCTTTTCTTCAAAGCAGGGTAACTCAGCCTTGGAAGTTGTTTTTTCAAAATACCCCCAAGGAATTCTCTATGTCTTTAAAGATAAATATTTAGTGGTATCACTGGTCAGAAAAATTGCCAGGTGGAGAGGATACACTTTTTATAGTGAACCTGAGTGATCTAGCAAACCTGTAATGGATCTGGTCCAGAATTGAAAACATTTGCTAACAAATAGCAAATTGCTTTTCTAAATTTATTCCAGGTTCACCAATGAAAGGGTAACTTTTCCAGCCTTGGAGAGCTTTAAAAAAATCACGCCTTTTGTCTGAGGTGTAGTCATATAGACAAGCCTAAAGGCTGTCTGATTGGTGTACTCATGGTCCTCTGGGAATCCCTTTCCCATATCCAATATTAATTTGTAAAATAAATAAAATTGTATACATGTAGGTAATACAGAAATACATCAGTTTAAAATCTTTTAAATATAAGAAAAGAAAAATGAAACAAAAGCAGTTTCCTTTGAGCTGACAAACAGTTCTCTTATTTAAAATGTGCAAATTTATTATGAGGTGCAGACAAGGCTGAAAATGCATGTCCTCCCCCCTGGAAAGAAAACAGTAATAATAATACCAGTACATCTGCTGCTCTTTTCACTTCAGAAACTAATTACTTGGTATTCTCCGAAATGTTTGCACAACAGTAATTTTGTTGGCATGTTTTTTAAAAATCAAACACAATTTTAAACTTATGCTACATTTCAACAATCCATCATTTACATATGGCATACCAAGGACAAAAAAGATAACACTTATTTCATATTTGGATTCACAGAACATAAGAAAAAGTGAAAGCATTGTATCACGATTACAGTGACATTTCTTATGCATGACTAGTGTGACTTACAGTAGTAAGAGGCTAAAAAGATGGATGGATAAAAAATTACAAACAGAGAAAATGATAGAAAAAATGAACAAGCAATTAATTTCAGGAAAATAGCTTGCCACAATGCTTAGTAGGTATAGAGAAAAAATATAAAAGGTATATAAAAGTAAAAGGTATATACAAATACTGACATTTCTTGTTAAAGTAAAGCTTTAACCTGACTCCTCTTTCAAGCCAGAGCCTCGTCTTTACTTTTCATCATATGTTACATTTAATTTGCCCCCATTGTAGTCCATTTTATTGCCTGTTGTAACTTTACACTTACACTTCTATTAAGAAAAAAGGCAAAATAATATTTTCTGTTAATTGAAGGAATACTAACATATATTAGTTTTCTACCTAATATTTTGGACCATTGCTTTGGAGCACAGTTCTACATTGACCCTATACTTGTACTAATGATGTACGATCTTCAAGTACATCTTATTGTAGCCAGTTTCAAAGGGAAAAGAACTGCATACTGTATGGTTTGCAAACTTAGCTGGTCTTAGCTGATTAAGTATAATCTATGCATTTTAACTATATTTAGACTCTTCTAAGAAAAACATCAAACTAGATATAAATGTTGACAACTAATATATAAAAAATATTTTACCAATAATAATATGTTAGCTCCTCCAAATATAGTTGTAAAGCTCAAAGCACAAAAGTTTGGTATGTATGATGTAGACTGGTTATTGAGTGTAAGACAGTCCCAAAAATGAGACCCGACTACAACTTTTATGTTCATTTTTGTCTTCTACAATATAACACTTGATTTGTGTATAATCTACTTTTGTATTTTTTTTATTATAATGAAAGCTGTTGATGTTCACATTACAGAAGGTTGAGACCCATTTTTCAAACAAAGTAAATTGTAGAGTTACCTTAATTGCATAACATATATATTTATAGCACTCAACTATAAGCAGATGTATAACCATAATATGGTTATGCAGTATAACTGGATAATTTAAACTCAATTTTTCTTGATTAATGAAAACTGAAATGTTCTTATAATCACAAGATTCATTAGTAACAGTGAAAAAACTGTAATTATAATGCCTAGACTAATTGCATCAAGGCAAGAATTAAGAATTCATTTCCTTTTTTATTATATCTTGCCTAAACTCATCAAAAAGCTATCATGTTCATCCAACAATGCTTCATTTTAAACACTGAAAAGCTCTTATCCATGAATATATGGTTAAGAATGAGGTACAAACATTAAGAGATGTTTTCGTTGCTTCTCTGCTAATTTGGTGGATAAAATAATTCAGCAAACAAAGCCTTCAGTGAACTGCCTTTTCTTGTTTGATTATACCAGTATATTGGCACAAACATACTATAGATAAACTAAGGGATCACAGTGATTATATACAAGGGAATTCAACATCTATTTTATTTTATTAACTTGAAACAGCTTATTTATTGCTATTTTAAACTTTTTGTTGCTTTGCTGTTTTAAATAGCTTCTAAATAGGACATCTTTGCCTACTGCTAGAAATGTTTAAAATATAACCTTTGACTGTAAGCAATATCACCTCTCTTGTACCACCTGTCCACTCAGCCCTATCCCCTCTAACATTCTCCATGTCCACTCCTCTTCTCCCCCGGTACTGTCATGTGTAACCTTTTCTTCTACGCTGGCATTTTCTTATCATCCTTTAAATATGCTATCATCCAATCCTGAAGACACCCCCAAACCTTTACTTTCCAGCTACCCCCAATTCTCTTCTTCCAAACTGTGCTTCCGAACTAAATAAAGAGCAACGTTCACCTATTTAACTGGTAAGAACTCTCCTCCTTATTCATTTATGCTCAGCTATCCTTATTCACAGCTGGGCATTTGTGGAACACTATAAGGAAAAATATTGTTTGCAAATATATCTGCGCTTATGAGGTGCATATGCAGCATGTTTGGTATGCTGTGACCATAACCATTCCCGGTTCACAGTGCACATGTCAAATCTGTTTACAAGTGTCACATCTTAAGGAAAGGTTAGGGATGCGGTATATAGATAAATATGTACATTTGAAGGCACAAACAGGAGCCATATACACATACTACTTGTGTGACTCTGTAAGGCGAAATTGCTTTTGACGACATCATTCTTGCATAGGTGAAAAGTATGAAAGTGTAGCAACTAGCACACACAAAAGGTATTTCCTTAAAAAAAACATTAGAACTAGTATTCTAACTGAACAGAAACAGCACTCACTGAAGTGACCAATGATTTCTTTACAGCCAAGTTGCAAGTCAAGATCTCCCATCTGCGGCCCTGATTTATTAAAGCTCTCCAAGGCTGGAGAGAATACACTTTCATCAGTGAAGCTGGGAGATCCGGCAAACCTGGAATGGATTTCTTCAAAGAAATTTGCTATTTTCCAGCAAATGCTTTGAATCCTGGACCAGGTCCATTCCAGGTTTGCTGGATCACCCAGCTTCACTGATGAAAGCGTATTCTCTCCAGCCTTGGAGAGCTATAATAAATCAGGCTCAGTGGATCAACTTCTTCTGCAGCAGTCCTTGCAGTCTTTCTGCACTTTCTCTTTGTCTTTGTCTCTTTGGCTTTTGTCTTTGTCACACATCTCTTTGTGGCAGTTTCTTCTGCTTCTGTCCCACTTCCTGTACTGTAGGCTTTACCCAGAGCTCAGTCTCTGGAGCTTTGCTCTCTTTACTCCTCCTCTCTAGGCAAACTCATATCCACTTTTGGTTTTCAATACTATTATATAATATATAATATCACTGTTTATACTAGTGTTTCTTGACCTTTTTAACATGGGCGAACCCTTGAAATAACATTAGGGTATTTAGGGAACCCCTACTATTTTTACTATATATTCATAACTCTCAGTATATTAGTGTGGTGATCAGTGAGAAGAATTCCTCTTACATTTCTGCCCAGTGGGAAGAATGTCACCTTTACAGATAGCCAAAAATAGCATTGGTGTTACCTAAACTGACCTCAGAGACAACCCCTAGCTACCTCTGAAGTTCTACAGTTCCACTGAAACCTGGTTGAGAAACACTGGTAGCTTAGAAATTGTTGGGCAATACCATCTGCTACCTATAAAAATAATGTAATTTGTTGTGCTTGTCTTTAGTAGCAACATATATAAAGGTTTTCCTTTTAGAAGAAGGAGATACAGGCAGGCTAAACTCTTATACATAGGAGAAAAGGTTTTAGTGCCCATTATAAGAAGATCTAAAAACATTACTTAGAATACTCCAAGAACCATTGCATCCATGCTTTATTTGCTTCAGTGTAAAAAAAGAATAAAAAATATTATATGTTAGAGGAATAAAAGAGAACAATAAAGGGGAAATATCCAAAGAATTGAAGCTGTTTAATCTGCCAAAAACCTGTAACTCCTGGTGACTTATTTGTGTATTTGTGGTGGCCTGCTGACTAATGGTTAAAAGCTTAATTTACCTATACATAGCTTTTGGCCTTTATCCCACATCTTCAGCACCACAGAAGTGAAAGGTGAACCTATAATAGTCCATGCTAATATAGCTTTGTGAGGGATCAAAGGAAACCCTCCATTATATACCAAAGACAGAAATATTTTTTCAGTCTTATGAGGCAATGTTCAAATCCTTAAAAATAAGGGTTTCCATAACATCATGCTTTTCCTGTATTTTAAAGCCACTACTGATACCAATGGGCAAGGAGATATGAGCACATAAATTCACAGAATTTTGAAAGTCTTTTTTTTTTTAATAAAATAGGTATGAACATTTTTGTACCATAGGAGATACTGTGTTTCTCCTAACTTCCTGCTCCAAAGATACAACACTTGGTACAGATACAGGTGACCCCAATCGGAAGATTTCCCTTTATTTCTGTTCTGCTGATAAATGTTGGACAGAACAAAAACATTTAGAACAACAAGAAAACATGGATAAACAATAAATTATACCTTTCAAAAGATACATACATCTGTCATTAAAAACAGAAACTTACACTAAAATAAAATCAGAAAACCTTGTAATGCATTCTATATTAAAATTCAAATGTAGTTTTCAAAACTTTGAAAATATTATTTCAGAAAGCTATAATTAGATTGGCAGTAACATTTGAATCTGGAACATGGTGTTTAAAACAAGTGGATGAGAAAATGCTTTAAATTTGAGAACGAAATGTGTTGAGAAAAATGTATTTAGCCGTGTGTGAGAATAGACTATAAAGATAATAACTAATGAAAAAATAGCAAAGTTGTACACAGACCCAGATATTGTAACATACATATGAAAAATGTTTTAAACACCCTAATGTGGAAGAAAAAGGACAAGATACATAGAATATGGTCAGACAACCTCAGAAGCCAACTCTGAAACCAAGGTCCTTTATAAAAAGTAGTAGAAAAATAAAAAAGATATCAAAGATGTGGAAAAATATATGCAGTGGATTTTTACAATTAGGCAAGTTTTAGTCTGTAAATAAAATAGTGACTTGGCTATATAATATGTATGATACATATACTGTTTCCTAGTTTGGGTATACATAAAAAATACATCAAGGGAGAGATCCTTTAGGAGAAGGAAATGTGCAATGGGCTGTAAATAGTTCATCAGGGTTACAGAAGCTTCTTTATGCTATTTTTAATTTAAATATTCATAGCTTATCATTATTGTATGAACAATTAAGGTCATTGATTATCATGTTCATGCTAATATTCTGGTCACAAGGCTTTGTTAGTATGCAAAGCTATATTTTTTATTTTATATTTTAGTTGTTTTCAATTAAATTGCCAAATGTGGCCTCAGGCAGGGCTTTATTGCAGAAAGTAACAAGTGTCGTCCCTTTTACAATAAGCATTCTTCCCTTTCTGATTGCTCCATGGATGTGTAGCACATTATTGGTTGCAAAAATGCCCAGCACATCCCGGCTTCCCCTGCAGGTGTCAGGACTGAATAAACTCCTGTGCCGCTGCAGGAGTTACATAATCCTGGCCCTGCCAATAAGGTTGGTTGAAGATCAGTAAGAGGAAAGGAAGAAGATAGCAGCGTCTGCAACCTAATGGGGACAGGTGAGTATAGATAGACTGGGTTTAGTGCTAAAAAAAGTGCTTTACAAAATTGCGGGGTAACTTCAGCAACACTATGTCAAAGGCAAAATCATTATATTTGCTGCAAAACTAAGTTTTGTTAAATCACTACATTTTGTTTATATCTCATGTACTAGACCCTAATTTATTTGTTTTTGGGCAGGTATAAAACTAATTTTGGTAGTATTTTGATCAACTGTATTGTAGAGAAAAAATAACACAGGAATATTAAATATATTCTAATTTATTGGATGCTGTAACTGCAGTGTCAAACATTTCATAGTAAAAATATTTTAAAACAAACATAAAAATACAGTGGGATTCGATTTCATAATGAATAAAAAAAATTAATCAGTTTTTAAAATGTACAATAGTAAATATTGGTAATTCAGTTAAATTAATAGCTCACAAAGCAAATCTTTTTACCTCTATTGACTATGATTATGCAGCAGAATTACTATTGAGGTCATAGATTCATTAAATCACATATTCATGACACAGAAACATGAATAAACAACAGATTATAATACTTATTATGGTATAGTCTGAGATTAACTGAATATTCTACCGATTATTAGCTGTCAACTCTCTTTTTTGCATTAATTGCCATTCTAAAAGGTTGGTCTGTGATAGATATATTTGCACAGTGTGCTGCATGAATAGGCATTGGTACATTAACCAGTTAGGACCCCATGCTAACCTGCAATCATGTATGTCAGATGTACACCTTCAATATCACAACATATATACCACATCTTTTATCCCTCGGTAAGGCACTTCATGGTATAGGGTAACAACTGTCTCCCACTTTTTCTTCTGCAATATCACTCTGTCACAGGCACCTCCAATGGAGAATATTAGTGACTGTGCTGATACTCATTTCTTAGGCAATGTGTAGCTACCACATTTACAGTACATTTAAACAGGAAGGGGAGTGAAAAGGGCTCAAAAAGATCATCATATCAGTAATGGCCAGCAAGGAGAGGTCTGCTGAGATTGCTAATGGTGAAAGTGAGAAGTCTGGAGATGTCCAGATGAAAAGGATATGTACAGTCAGAAATTAGTCCAGAATTGTTGGTTAGTTTAAAAAAATATAAATCTCAGGCTGTTTGGGTGCCATTGGGTAGCACACCAGAATACAACACAACCTGAAGAGGTCACTTTTTGGACCTTCAAAAGTCCACAAATTTCCAACTTGGGAAAACCAGTCCACTGTAAGCAAAATCTTGATTATGGAAGAATTTTTTTTTTTCTAATAATGATTTAGATTGTTAGACATAGAAACAATGTTGTTATGGGATTTCCAATCTTGAGCAGGCAGCAGTATTTTATAGCAGGTAACAAATATTATGATGAAAATGAAGGTATTGCTAAAGTCGTTCAGCAATCTAATAGTCCAACTGACAAAGACAAGCCACCCCTCTATTTACCCAGTAATTTGGAGGTTTATCTGTTGCCAAGTTCATACTAAGAACATAGTTTGTTGAGTGTCCAGTTGTGGAAAGCTCACCACGCCGAGCACTGGTCTTGTAAACTGTAAGAAGGAAAAAATGATTAAAACATAATGTTATATAAAATATATTATTATAATATAATATAAATTTTATTAACTGTAGTGATTGGGCTATAAGTGAGCCCATGACTTTTTAAATAACAACAAGAATAAATGTAAAAATACTTTAGCTCAAAGTGGTAATATTGTAAGAGTGACACTATCCAATCTGATTTACCTGGGCACCGATAAAAGGAATCCATTTCAGCTACCTTTTCTCCAGGAATCAGCCATATCTTTTTCAGCTTGTAAAGGAAAGTTCTCAGCAGGTGAAATGTAAGTAGATTTACACCATAATAAACAGCGCAGGTTAAATGTGCCCCATAACTAGGATAATATGAGTCAGAATGTATGAATGTGGTCAATTATGTACTAAATCAGCTGCAACACAATGAACTCATGACACGAAATCTGTTAATCTGCATTAAGCAGACAGAATTGTAGGCTTTGGCAAAGATGGAATATGCAATACACACATTAAAGTATACCATTTAATAACTCTTTATGCTTGATAGCTTAACATTTTCCATTAAAGGGGTTAGCATTTTACACCAGTCAAAAATAATGATATAAAAATAATAGCTAATTTAAAGACATAGTCAGGCTTTTGTGCAATAATTACATTTAGTTCAAAGTTTTCCCCATATTACAATTGTTCAGCTGCTAGATATCAACATTCTGACGACCAGCAGCATTTAACATACTTCCTTAAAGCCCAGGTTATCCTGAACCTTCCCAGCCTGTTACTGGATAGTAAAAAAGAAGCAGACAAATGATAAATATATGTGTCTGTCACTTTGCTTCCTAAAAGCATGCTTCTTTTTAGCAGTAAACTGATTATCTTCTGTGCTGTTACTTCCTCTAACTGTACAGCTCTTCTGTACTAGGACTGCAGGCAAATGCTACTAGGACAGATTCAGGTACTTACAATGCTTGTATTATTGTTTACAATTGTTTACAGAGCTGCATTCATTTTATCTGCCTAGATTTTAGTTGAACTCTAGTTAGCATGTTAAGTACTCTCAAACCTTCCTCTCCTTCCCTTGAATAGCTTCCCTTAGTTTTTGTTTTCCAATTACATTGACCCTGTACTGTTTAATCCCGCTTCTTGGCCCTGTGATATCATTACAGGGGCAGCAAAAGAAGCCCTAGAAGCCAGGGGGAAGAATCCAAAATTGGTTAACCTCCCTGGCGGTCTGATTATTTAGGTAATTTTGAGTGTCAGATCAGTACATTCTGTTTAAATTTCCCACCCCATCATGCCCTCCAGCGCACTGCCCCTGCACGCATATACATCCCATTGATCTCGCCCAGAACACGAGGCCAGGGAACACAGATGCTGGCCGGGAACACAGATGCCGGCCACATCGCTGAAGGACGCCGCGGGCTCTCTGGGACCAGGTAAGTCCTTTACAATGCTGAAGCCGGAGTTACCACTTTTGGTATTGAAAATTAACCCCGAGCCACACTAGGGAATAGGGATGAGCGAGCAAGACTTTTTAAACTCACGGCAAATTCGGCCGTTCCCGCTTACCAAACTGTAAGCGAGAACGGCCGAGGTAAATTTGCCGATCAAGATCCAATTTTCCTTAAAAAAAAAAAATTACCCTCTAGTGCTTGGGGATCTCACACAGGAGGATTCATTCATGCAGCCCTGGGAATCCTCCTGTATTGATTTCCTGGAACTTTCGATGGGTCCGCAAAATCAGTTCTCTGAAATTTCGCTGACCCATCGGAAGTTCAAGGAAATTTTCGTGAGAATGCCAGAGGCATTCCTGCTCATCCTTACTCGAGAATACTGCCAGGGAGGGTAGAAGAAGACAGGAAGGTTCTTTCTACTGTTCTCACTGCACAGCTCAGACACTCTGCTTATTTATAGTGTTATACATGGTTCTCATACGCTGCAGATATGCTGTACATTATAGTGTGCAGGGAAACCTTTACAGCTCTAATTTAGTTATACTGTATTAAACAAATCCTCTTTTGTTAGCACTGAACTTTGAGCAAACTAAAAACTTCCTACAAACCTTCTACTTCCCTTCCTATGCTGAGAGAAACACCCCCTGTATTCTAAAAATCATTGTTATTGGTTATCTGCTATTCCAGAGTCTATGTATATAGACCAGAGTATATGAAAATTAAACCCCATGACAGTAGAATAGTACAGTTCAGCAAGGACAGGGGATTTCACAGCTCCCAGCACTGCCGCCACACACTGGGGTTTGTGTGTTACAGCTCCTCAACACTGGAGAAGATAGAGTACTATGGGTAGTCCAGCAAACTTGGAATAGATCTGGTCCAGGATCCTTTCCAGGTTTGATGAATCAACCAGATTCTCATATGATACTCTATCTTTTCCTGTCTTGGAGAGCTGTAATAAATCAGGCTTACTGACAGCACATAGAAATTCCTGAACAAACTGCATTTGCAACACATGAAGCCGAGATACAATGACTGACAGGACATTAAGTAAATAGATGAATAGGAAGGACCTGGAAAGCACAGATGGAGATGAATAGGCTGTTTGTCTATCAGATGTAAATGAGTTGGGCTCAAGATACCTTCTGAAGTTTCTAATGCTTTCAGTACTTGTGTAAGTTTCGGGGTTCAGGAAAGTGGAACTAACCACTTTTAGCCCAAGGCTATCTACAAGTGTTCAAAAAAGTAAAGCAGGAGTTGTGCTTTAATATAAAAGTTAACCTGAACTTCTAAGATAAAAAGGGATAAAGGGGATAAAGGGCTCAATGTATACATTTGTCTGTGTTAATTTAAAGTGCTAATTTAAAGCTACCAATAAGATTAAAAATTTAGATTCCAAATGTAATTTTTTTAGGATTGTATTCAGTTTGAAATAATGGAGCAGTAGGACAGTTATCAGTGCTGGAACTTTGAAAAGGAAAGACCAAAAATGTCTTGGTGTTGCAGGATTATAAACTCATAGTATTTTCTGTGGTTGTCCGTTTCTTCCCTGGTCTACCTCCTGGCTGAATTACTAACTAAAATGTTGCCCTTCCAGAGTAATTTGGAGCTGCCTTTCCTAGTCTTGAGCCAGAAATTCATACCTGCTTCTTCTAACCCAACCCTTTACTTCCCCTGTCAGGTTTTCCAATACCACTACCACCCCCTGGTTTCCTAACATTATCATTCATTGAACACAGTTGTGCCGGACAGAATAATACAAAATATAACACTGGTATAAAACAGTGTTGCACAGTATATTAAGTTGCACAGTTAGTAAAGTATGTATCATTAAAGAAACTTTGGAATAGATTTATTAAGAATGTTTTGCATTTTCAATTAGCAAAGTACCAAATAATCACCTTGCAATAGATATTTTCCATATAGAAAATATGGTGAAAAGTCACTTTGAGAAGAATACCAAATGACATGCAAAGAAATGTAACATAAGATAATTTGTGCTTGCATCTGATTAGATGGTTGCCATAAGCTAACTCAAGATTAACATCATTATGTAAATTTATTTTATTTACTGTATGTAATAAAAGGATACAATAGGCATGCTCTCATACAAAATTTTGGGAAAAGACTCTCCAACCACATGTTTATCACGGTCCCACCTTGCTCCTTCTATATAGAGGCCATTAATATAGGTGCCATCAGCCTGGAAAAATTAGGACTTGTGAATATAGTTAAATGAAACCATAAAACTAAAACTTCATAAGACATATAAAATCAGACAACATAGTAAACCAAATAAAACTACAAAGGTATTACCGGTGATGAGTTGATATCATTCACATAATCATAATCAGTTATCTGAAACTGGAGGCCTAGTAAGTCTATAGGAATCTTGTATTTTCTTGCATAGTTTTGCAGGGCTCCTGTCAGGAATGATTGTGTAAAGTAAAATCCAGAGATCCAGAAAACTTTTGGTGTTCCCTTTTCAATCCAATCCTAAGAAAAAGAAATAAACACTAAAAGGCTTAAGTTTTCAAAAACCAAACCTATGTTTTTTAATTGAATTAAAAAGGCAGAACATTTGGAGAGGTCTTGAGTCTAGGATTGAATGAAGAACATTAAAATAAATTATCTCATAAAATTTTGTTGGCCCTTTTGGAAACAGCTGTATATAAGGTTAGTCCTGCTTAATTTTAGGACCTTTTTTATCAGGAAGTGAGATTAAGCATCAGAGTCCATTTTGTTTGGCCTGGGAATAGGAGTGGTCACACGCCCTTATTACCAATCTCTTGCTGGGTACTGTTTGATATTGGTACTAGAGGGGAGGAGTTAAATTTGGCATAGTTGACAGAGTAATGGGTCATCATGGTTCCTTGGTGGCCATGTCATGTAGTGTGGTCAAAATACCTCTTGGAACTGCCGAAATTTTTCAAATTTGATGGTGCATATGTTCCTTGTTGTTTTTTTATATTAATATTATGAGGTGGCTTTTATATACAATCATAAATATACCTAAATTTATATAATGTACAACCACATAATCATGGAAATTTGAAACAAGGACTAAATGACTGTACAATTATATGTGTTGAAATGTGTACTGATATGGCACTTTCTGTTAAACCTAACAAACTGCAAATTATGTGTAATGCAAGTTTTACTGTCTTTGCAGATCAAGAAAATTTAAAAAATGTAGGCGTCCTGAGCACATTTTGTACCAGAATGGAAGTGGTTAACAGTAAATTTCCAGGCAGCATCTGGCTCCACAAAGCTCATGGAAGGTAGGCATAGCACAGTTTGAAGAAGGATTTAGATGACTCACACCACAGTAAACTTGTAATTTACTTCTGCTCCTGAGAAGATTGTAGCTTTCTGTCACCCACCATCCCTTGGCAGCGTTCTATAGAAGGGTTTGATGTGTAAACACTGTATTAAATTATTGCCCAGACAACTCAGATATCCTAAACCAAATAATGTCTCACTACCGTAAAGCTAACAGCAAACATTTCCCTGTGCAGGAATAGGATGAAGCACACGTCTTCCAAAATGAGAGTATTTTCAGCTGTTGCTACAGAGATTCTTAATTCACATCGAAGGGTTTATACGCCAGAGATCACAAGGGTGCTTCACTTTTCATAAGATTTAGATCTTTTTTAAGAGTTTCTATCACCAAGTCACATGTAAGTACTTCTGCAGTAAAGACACTTTACTTTCATTGCAAAATAGATTTTCAATGTACAGATAACATTCATCTTGGCTTGGCACTTCGTGCTAAGATCTCACCTTGAAAAAGCTCAGTCTTTGTAACAGATCTGCTATGTAGCCACCTAAAGGCTTTAAAGAAGGATATGATCTAGCTGACCAGACAGTCGGAACCTACAAGCAAAAGAACAAAATGTATAGGACATTTTGAAATCACCACAAGAAAAAAAACATTTCATACTACTGCAAATATGTAAAAAATAGACAAACTATTTTTAATTGAATTCAAAAGGCAGAACATTTGGAGAGGTCTTCTGTCTGGAGCCGCATGAAAAAAAAGCAGTTAGGGTGGACCTAAACTCAAAATGTTTTTTTCTTCTTTGGAACATATATTTCTTTGGGATACAAGTTACCCCCTACTACACCTCCACCCCCACCCAACTGAAAAATGTTTGCTTACCTAAAGCTACCATCATACCGTTCCAGCCCCAAATGTCTATCATTTCACTGATTTCACAGATGTCTATCATTTCACTGTTTGTTTGATGTGAACACCTACTTATAGCTGTCCAGTAATGGGATTCTTGGGCAGTTTAGAAGAGAGATGACCTTGTTGCAGGGGGGCAGGGAGAGGATGACCACCAAACACATGAATGGCGTTGGATTAGCAGTTCATCGCAAAGGAATCTGGACTGTCAAAAGACCTGGATGGCAGATGTGTGTGAGTTTTTTCTGCTGGGAAAATACATGTAGGATGGGTAAGGGGTAAATGGAAAGGGGTTAAGCAGGGGACAGTTTTTACCTGGATACTAGCTTTATTTGTGCATAGGCGGTACCTGAACATGTACTTTTCTCCCGAATTCCTTCTTCGAAAAGCAGTGCTACGGGAAAAATTGGCTATACGAAGCTTATAAACAATTCAATAGACAGCTAACCATTTGCCCTGTAATTGGCACTAACTGGGCTACAAAAATTAAAAATTGTATCATATAGTGAAATTCTTTGATATTATAGGCTTATAGGATGTGGAACAGAATGGGTTTTTTTTTTTTTTTACTTAAGTATTGTTTTTGGACATCCTATCTTTTAGAAAGGACACATCTATTTTTGGTAATTTCTTTCACAGGATTGCTTATTTATAAGTGAACACTGGTTTGCTTACCTAATTTATTTTTTACTCTTTTAGTTAATCACCATAAAGAGAAAATATCCGTTGTTAGCTGTGTAGTTTAAAGACACTAAATTATACTGAGGATTCGGTTGAAGCTTACAATGCTTAAAGTGTGAAAAAGTTTGAAATTTTAACAAATTATACATTACAATACAAAAAATTTTTGACATGATTGATAAATATGGGTACTTATGTTGGGAAAGTGTTCATGCTGGTAAGGAATCCTATCCCTTCATACAAATGTTAACAAAAGTTTTTTTTTTCTGACATTGTGCTGTCTTCCTTTAATCGCTTGGATCCTATGTGTTACTTTAACATAGGACAAGAACAGTGGCTATTTGTCCCAGAGCCTTGTTTTCGTTGAAAATAACAATTTACAGGAAAGTACACTGGGGGGTAGGCAATAAATGTAATGCCAATACCAAGTACACAAGCTTAATCTGTCACTAACTAGTGCAGATTAAGAAAAAAAATGATATTTGAAATGGCAAAGGCAAATAGGCGTTTGTCATTGTAAGGTTTCCACACATTTTCCCCATTAACAGTAGAAACACTGTCATCCTATATAAAACTATAAATACATAATCAGAACATCTTAGGGCAGGATAGGGCCAGTATAAAAAGGCAATCCTGGCAGATGGCTATTGCTTAGGGGACCAAAGATTGTGTACCTACATGCATCAATTGTGGAAATTCAGCTCTGCAAGCAGCAGATAAAGGTCGCGTAAAAAATAAGTATAAGTACCTGGGTCAAACCCATTTAAAAACATTTACATAAAACCGGTACTGAAATCGAAATGAATCTAGCATTGCTGACCCTTTTGAAAATACGATTTTTTATGGTGTCTGTGACTTCACACTTTATTGAAAAGCTTACTCAAACAAGCATGCAAATCTCATGGGTCAGAGCTCCAATGTGACAGTGACAGACTGCAATGTATATGTCATTTTTATTTTTGGCCATAGTTCCACTTAGGAATTGTGGAAAGAACACCAACTATATTCAAATTAAAAATGAACAGGTAATAGTCTTTTAGCCTGAATGTATTTTTAGTATTTCGTAAAAATACAAATTTGTTAAAAATACTAACTGTATTTTAAATAAACACACAGCATTTAAACCTGAATTTATTTATAGTGCTTCTTTAAAAAGATAGATTATAAAATTAACTCTGTGGTTTATCTTTAATTACATCTTCATGAAATTACATCTTCTTAAATTACAATTCTTCATGATACTAACATTGAAAACTGTTTTTTTTTTATTTATGGTTAATAGATCCCACTGTATATTTCTGTGTTCGCAGTGAAGAATATAGGAATCTAGAGGGCCTTTGATTCAGAAAGAGGTAACAATATGTGTTTAAAACATAATTACCAAGTAGACATGGCTGTCTCAGGGGAATGTGAAATGAGGAAGCCGAAGTGTGAAAAAGATTCTTTGCAATGTGGAGACAGAAAGATGAGTAATGAGAATCCTAATGCACTATGACAGCACTTGCATATTAATCCCTATGGGTGAACCGTATTTTAAGATACCCTTACTATAGCACAGAAATGACTTACTTTACCAACAGTCATGCTATTGAGCAAATCATCAAGTTCATTTGACATCGCAGATAGACCAGAAATGGCTTTGTTTAAATCTTGCAGGCTCATGCGAATGGTAGAGGTCAAGCGGTTAAATCTCAATAACTCGTGAACCAGCACTGTGTTCATAGATTCTGTGTACTGAGTGGGATAAAGTCTCTGGAAGAAGGAAAAAGCCAATTGTACTTTAGAAAGGTGTAGAAAAGGTCTCGTGGATGCTCAAAACTTTTCATTTACAAAACCGCATACAGCAATTTGTAATAGTAATCAATATATTCTAGCCACTGTCAAGTAAAAATGCATACTTTTTTTTTATAAATATTACATAAGTTCCATGATGTAAGCTTTTATCTACTATTTTTATTTAACCTGTAACATTTGTTAAATTAACATACATATTAATATTAATATACAGTGGTACCTCGGTATAAGTCGTCTTTGGAATAAGTCCAACTTGGTATAAGTCCTGTTTGGACACTAAAAATTTTGCTTGGTATACAACCTTTGCTTGGTATACAACCTTTGTGCTAGAACTTGTATGTGTCAAAATGAGTCATAACACCGCGTGCTACCCTTATTTACCTCTCTCAAGACAAAGCCACGACTGCCCACGAGTGTCAGTACGCCAGTTGCTACCATTCAGAGAATAACCCGCACTATAACTCTCTGTGATTTACATAACATCTCCTCTTCCTCCCATCTGAGCACCATCCTAGTAGGCACTCAACTCTTCTCAGCAAGGCAAAGGGAGGTAACATTTTCATTTATTTAATCTAATTGCTTTTGTATTTATGTATTTTCGTATTAAGTAGTGTTAAAATTATTTTATACAGCCCCATCAATGTATAATATGCCAATAACAATCAGTCTAGGTATATTTATTATATCCTTCTTTTACTGATTGGCTTGCTACATTTTTATTCACTTAAACTTTCCACCCAATGATATTGCTTAATGGGATAAAGGATGGTAAGGTTAACTTAATGTGTACATGTTAAGGTCAGGTTTTTTCTTACTACATCTTTTATTTTTTACTTCCATTAACATGGCCACAAAACTGTTCATAAATAAAAGCTGACCATTGTATCCCCAACTGTGTTATATGATTTATCCCAGCAGTAAATTCCACTTTTGATGGCCAGTGAATTGTAAAAATATTAGATCTACAGGCATGATCAATAATAATAAAAAATGCTACATGGATTTTATATATATAATGTTTGGACAGACTGCATCATATATGTCATTCTATTTTATGCCTATGGTTCAGCTTTAAGCATCTGCCATGGTGTGATTTTATATCAAATTTAAATGATAAAACCTGATTGAATGATGTTAATTCTTTGGGTTTAAATACAACACTTTTATACCAGCTGGCTGACATCCTAGTGTGGTCAGGCATGTCCTGGAGATAAAAATTCTGCCATGCGAGAACAGTGCACTGGCACGTAGAGGATGAAACATCTGTTTCTATTTAACAAAATCCTGTAAAATCTATATTTTGGCCACTTACCAAAGTAGCCTTAATGTATCCTATACACCACAATTGATCTCTTTTCATGGAGCTGAAGAATGCTCTGGCTGAATTGAGACCTTAGCATGCCTCTGTACATGGCATCAGTACAATTTTAGAGAACACCCACAGAAAACTTATCATAATAATGACTAAGAATCTGACAAGACACTGAGAATAATATTTCTCTATAACAATGTTTTATACACATATTCCAAGAAACACATAATGGGTACCTTGACTTCCTCTACATTAAAATCCTCTGGTATTTTTGACAGAATGTCATCTATAAGTTCGTGGACGACTTCAGATGTTGATTTTCCACCTCCACTTGTCTAGACAGTAGACAGATGACATTACAAAGTTATATAAAGATAGCACTTTGTAACAGACTCAGTTAAAATAAAGTGGTTAAGAATCACATTTTTTACAGTGCCTCGGTTTGAGGGACTTGACTTTGTAAAGTAAAAAAATAAAGAAAGATTTTTAAGGAACATTTCTGTCTCCTCTGTTATCAATAAAAGCAATAGAACCCCCACTATCTGAAAGATACATCCCTCCTTGGGAAGGGGAAACATTTTACCAGGACCACAACTGTGCAATAAAAGCAGCCTGTGCAATGAAAGAAGCAAACCCATTAATTTGCAAATAATGGGCTTATTTATTTCAGGAGAATAGAGTGAATTGGGGAGGATAGGCAAATGTATGCAAAGGAAAGGAAAGGAAAGGCCTGTCAGACCGATATAAGCAACGGTTTGAATATTATGAAGAGAGCCAATATCTTCATTTAAAATCTGGAGTGACATCCCCAGATAAAAAAGCCAGATATGGTATATGAAAATAGCAAGATTAGGGAAAGTTTGGGAACAAATTGGGGTAACCGGACCCACCAACAACTCACACTCCCCTTCAAAAAGGTAAATATTTTCAGACTAGGGCCTGATTTATTAAAGCTCTCCAAGGCTCTCTGTAAAGCTGGTTGATCCAGCAAACCTGAGCCATTTGCTATTTGCTAGCATATGTTTTCAATCCTGGACCAGATCCATTCCACGTTTGCTGGATCATGGAGCTTCACTGATGGAAGTGTATCCTTTCCAGCCTTGGAGAGCTTTAATAAATCAGGCCCTTAATCGTGGGCCCTAATAATGATGTGATACTTTTATCTGTTTCTCCTTGAATCCCTGAAAGTGATACTGGACAAATGTTTGATAAGAGATTCCCCATTGGTGTCGCAGGCTCAATTATCCTATTGTATGTTTTTTTATATTGTTGCAGAATTTTATATGGTATGGAAGGTACACTCAAGAAGTTCATTAAAAGTTATTTCACTCAAACAGTAGTAAAGAATAATTAATTTTAATTTTTACTGTTGGCTATTTCTCTGTGATAAGAAAGGTTAAATCAGGTAAGTATGGATTTTATCGGTATTTAATTTGTGTACTAAGAAAAAAAAGGTTGTTCCTGTTCCAGTTGTTTTTGCTGTATAAATGTATCTCTTCTTTAAAAATATCAACATATAACAGTATCAGCACATTCGATTTAGATTAGTATTAGAGTATTAATAGAGACCAAAGTCATTTAATTTTAGCAAGCTTTTAAAACATGACTAATAAAAAATGTCAAAATATTAAAATTAATTTAGGATACAATCAAAGGCTAGTACATTTTAATCTCATAAAAGAACATTATTAGTTACAAGGCTGATTTTGTGGGAGCATTACCAAGCCTAGAAGAATAGTCCTACATTATAACAGGTCTTAGTATGTTATTAAACTTGGGTAAAATGGTCATACTTTTTTTTGCCACCCTATGCTTCCCAGGAAAAATGTATATCATGCCCTTCTTTCTCTTTCATAAAATGTTGCACATTTGAAGCACTTCTAATATGGCGGTAGTAACTCAATAGGCTTTATTTATGAAACAGGGATTTGGACATTCCCTCAAACATTCCTTGGTGGGAATCAATTACAGTCATTGAAACACATAGACTTTGAAAATTCCCTTCCAGGAATGTCTGGGAAAGTGTCAGATTCTGTATTTTAGAGCCCAATATGTTATCTTCCAGAGATAACGGGTAAGCAGCATATTCTTGAAACTGTATAGTAGAAACCATATTAGTATTAGAAGAAAAATAACAGGTAGCTTACACCTTGGGAACTGCAAAGTACAGGACATCAAATGGACCAATTTGTCTGGAGGTCTGCTGTAAAATATTCTCAACATTCTTACTAATATTCTTAATGGGAAACCTGGAATAATTCAATACAGTGTTACCTGTTTAGGTAAAGTTGTTAGAATCCAGTCAAATAGTTCAGTGGTTTCCTTCTGATCCCTGGTAATATTTGCATTTTCGTGGAACCCGAACACCTGCAATATCATCATTTTTTGGGATATTTCAAAAGTAATAATAACTAATATTAACTAATAAATGCTACATTTATTTTTATTGATCTGATCTATTGTTCTATTTTAGATGTTTTATAATTTAACTTGGCAGTAGATAGATTGACCCTCATATAGTATATGTTCACTGATTTAAGCTACCAATCAGATCAGGGTACCGGTGGTATTTAAATGTGGTCTGACTACTGATGAAGGTAGAGATGGAGGGAAGGATGAGTGCAGGGCAAATACTTGCTGTAAGCCATACTGCAAGGTTTGCCGTTTCAACACATAAACATTGTGCTTTTATTAATTTTTTTTGGTCTTTTAATTGCACTGTGGGTAGGGTCTTGATTATTTCCTCAGGGGTGGGGCCTCATCGGCATCCAGGGGTGGGCCCTGCTTGTGGAAAACAATATGCAGGATATATTTTCCCAGAATTTTTTAAAAAAAGGAGTTACTTTAAAGAGGGGGTATATACAAACATTTTAGTAGGAGTTATTTTTGTCTATGCCCACCGCAATTATCAAGACTAACAGTACAGCTTTTAGATACCAGAATAAGTAACACTATTGTTACTATTGTATTATGGGAGCCGCTCTTTTTTTCTAGTTTAGACTAGCTCTGACACTGGGAACAGGTGGTGTAGCCAAGACATGCAGGAGTTATTAAACCACAGCCCGGCCAATCAAGTGGGCTGAAAATCCTACATCCACAAGGGTAAAAAAAGGAAGCTGACTGCACCTGCAACTTAATGAGGACAGTTGGGTATATTTTAATAAATGGCAAACAGGCAGGTACTGGTACATTTAGTTTACTTTTAAAGAAACATTGCCTGTCCCTTTTGCAATAAAGGACCTGCCTGAATGCAATTTTTAAACACATTTTTACATTTTGCTCCACTTCAAAAATTATTACTCATGGTCATTTTTCTATAAGAACTGGCATAATGTTCTGCTGAGCAAATGATATAGGAAAATACATCAGTTCCTTTATAAAAAATGTAATTTTTAAATGTTTATTGGAAATGAGATTAAAGTAAACTTGTCCCCAACCTGGGAAATTCAACCTGCTCACACAGTAAAAATTACAAAGACAGAGGTTACATTTAGTGAAAAGGAGGACAAAATTAGAATTTTTTTGTAGAATTTTAGCAGCTTATATTGCTGGATGTACAGATCATTATGCAGTTTTTACTGACAGTATATTCTGCTGATATATTTTTTATTATAGGCTTCATTTGAACTACCTCTTTTTAGAAACTTTACTTTCATAAACCTTTTGTTCTATTTGGCGTTTTGTTCTTTCTTTAGGGTCTGCTAACATTGGAGACATGTTGTGCGTTAATGCGTGGCTGTCAGTGTGCAGACAGGGCTAGCTAAAGTTAATACATGCATATGTCTGCACAGAAATATGGTCGTGAGTTTTGTCCTCATCTATGACTTCAGAATCATAAATGTTATGCAATAAGTCAATGTATGCACTTAACAGCCACTTTATTAAATACACCTGGCAATGTTTAGGCATGTAGACACTGTCAAGGTGACCTCCTGAAATTCAAACCAAACATCAGAATGAGAAAGAAAGGTGATTTAAGTGACTTTCAACAAGACATGCTTGTTGGTGATAGACAGGCTGGTCGAAATATTCCAGAAACTGCTCATTGGGAACTTGACACACAACCATCCCTGGGGTTTACAGAGAATACTCTGAAAAAAGTAGAATGGCCAGACTGGTTTGAACTGATAGATAGGAAACAGTAACTCAAATAACTTTTCACAAGCAAGACATGCAGAAGAGCATCTTTGAATGCTCAACACATTGAACCTTAAAGCAAATTGGCTATAGTAGCAGGAGACCAAACCAGATGCCACTCCTGTCAGCTAAAAAAGGCATCTGAGGCTACAGTTGGTACAGACTTTTTAAAACAGGACAAGGGAAGATTGGAAAAGTGTTTCCTAGTCTGATAAGTCTCAGTTTTTGTTGCAGGATCAGGGGTCAGGATTGGTGTCCCAACATGAATCCAACCTGCCTTGTAACAAGGGTTCAGGCTGGTAGTGTTTGTGTAAAGGCATAGAAGGTATTTTCCTTGCACACTTTTAGTACCAACTAAGCATTGTTTAAATGTCACAGTCTACCTTACTTTTGTACCATGTTCAACCCTTTATGAGCCCAGTGTACTCATCATTTGAAGGCCACTTTCAACAAGATAACACAACATAACATAATAAGCTTAGATCAAACTGGTTTCTTAACATGAATATAAATTTACTGTACCTACATGGCCAGTACAGTCACTGCATTTCAGTCCAATAGAGCAGCTTTAGAATGTTGTGTAATGGAAGATTATTAAGGAGTATGCATGTGCAACTGACAAATCTGCAGTGTCATTCTATCATATCAAAATAGAAAACAAAATCCCTGAATGTGTTTAGCACCTTTTTAACATCACAAAGTAATATGGCAGTTATAAAAGCAAAAGGTCCAACCCAATACTAGGAAGTTATACCTAATAGGGGGGCTTGCATGTGCATTTATCATGTAACGTTTTGTAATGGACTTATTCAAATTTCATGGTTAGTGCAGCAGTAAGAAAAACTGTTATGCATACATTGGTTGCTTGTATATACTATAACACAGTGCATTTACGTGCATCAAACTAATTAGAAAAGTAAAGTAACCTTTTGACAACCCAATTCAGTATTAATCCTAATTAGTGGAAATAAGTGTATCCATTTTAAATCGCTATTTTTATTATTAGGTTGTAATTTTCCTTGCCATTTATTAAGGCTTGTTGTGAGAGTGCATACCTCTGGTTCAGCGTTGAGAGGAAGACTTTTTATATATTCCATATAGGTGTCATGAGTACCGTCTTTTGGAGCAAAGTATTTTCCACTGGGGGAAAATGCGTAATTGTCTTCAGTAATTACAGCTTCACAAAGAAATGTGTCTAGCAAGCTTAGCAGAAGCCGCCTGTCGTGCTCATCTGTGACTCTCCCTCCATAGTTACATTCTCCAGTAAGATAAATGACAGCATCTAGAGGGGTCTGTTCATAATCATTGATGAACCTCTACAACACATAGAAAATGGATTAGCTTTAATTAAGGCTGTAATTTTACTGTACCAACACAAGCGCCAAAATGTACTGTTTTAATTAACATCTTCATGGCTATTTCCTTAGCTCAGCATAAATATTTATCATTTCTGTACATTAGAGCTGTGACTTTGGTTATGCATCATACACATAAATGTTCAGTATAATACATCAGTAAATTAGTTGATATAAGTGTTCAAATAGAACTTTCGCATCTGCTTTTGACCCCCCCCCCCCCACATAGTAACATAAAAGATTATGATTTTAAAAGACAACATCATGCACTGCACTAGTACTATAGTACTGCCTTGATATTTATTCTTTTATGTTTAATATTGTTTTTTAGTTTGTAATTGAATGGTTAAGAATTTGATTCCTTATCTGTTTTTTTTTTTTTTATCCCTGAAGGATTACAGAATGTCATTCTACTTGAAAGTCCAAAATGAAATTTTATCTGTATTAAAAAAAGATAAGCCAGTAAGTTTTAAGGGTTGCAGAGGTCTTCCTTTGGGACAGAACAGAACAGACTAAGAACGGAGATTGGACTTGAGAGCAGAGAAGGCCAATAATTGAAAAGGGGACTCTTTCACAAGAGGAATGGTGTTCCTATCTTTTATGTTTCATTCACATTTTCATAAGGACCACTTTGGACCAAGAGAGCTGTTTGCTAAAATCCACATAATACTTACTAATTACTTAATAGAACAAATGGATTGAAGTTTGTCTCTCCCCAACCTGATAATAATAATATAAGTTTTTTTTCCTGTTCCTTTGCCTTGGTAAATATTAAAACTAAAAGTGAGAGCAAATTTTCAGTTGTCATTGACAACCCATCTAAGGCAACATTTCTCTGAAATGACTGTGCTCTATTTTGGAACACAGATGAAAAAAAATGTCAACAAGAGTTTTTATCCATATTGAAATTGAAAGTTTTTGCTTTGATTATAATCTATACAATGGTTTAAGTCACATATCATTTTTGACATCTCTTTGGCCATTCTACAGAAATGTCATAGAGTTTTTTTTAAAACATGAAAAATTATAGATGTACTTTCATTGGCTGCTTTTGAAAGAATAAAGTGGTAGTAAACCCCTGACAGTGAATCTCCTATCTGCATATTTTTGACCCTGCTAGAAACCTTGAGGGCTTCTAATATTCTGTGGAAAAAAATGTTATTACCATGACTTTTCTCTGTGGACTACAGAACACTTTAATTTATGAAGATGAGAGTTCTGTAGTCCTAGCTCACTTCCTTTTTAAAGGGTTATATTGCTTCTTCTTGGATACAGTACAATGAACGAGCATTATCACCCAAGCACAAAAAGTATGCCAATGGCAGAACCACTAAAAAAGCAAAAAATGAATGCAGTCACCACAGCACTGGCAAACAGCAATATATTACATGATTTATTGTGGGTTTAGATATGCTTGAAGCACATTTATAAAGCATCTTTCCAGTCGTATTTACCATTACATTTGCTCAGTTGAGTCACATTCATCCTCATTAACCCAGCTGCTGTAATAGTTATTTTTGAATGGGGAAGCAAGGTCTCAGCAACATGTGTTTATAGTACAGCCAATATTCCATGTATGGCATTTTCATTTTCAAATGTCAGCATATTGGTTTTATTATTGATTCACGGTTGGTTCTTAAGCAGTCACACTGCTGTTTTTGTTTGCTGTCACGCACACCTATGTAACACCTTATGAAACACCCAGGAAATTAGGATTTTTTTAACAAAAATGTATTTTGTCAACAATGCTATTATGCCATATACTTTCCCCACCTCCTAGATTCTAAGCTCTTTGGGGCAGGGTCCCCTCCTCCTGTGTCACTGTCTGCATCTGTCCGTCATTTGCAACCCCTATTTAATGTACAGCGCTGCATAATATGTGGGTGCTTTATAAATCCTGTTTATTAATTATTGCAGTAAACTGCAATAATTGCATGTGTGAAAAGGACGTTTACTAGTAGAGTCGAGGTAATTATAGAGGAACATACTGTAAACCTTTACAGGTGGTATTAGGCACTGGATAGCCAATCACATTTTTCAATGTGCATTGAGTTATGGTGCTAATTATAATTTGCCATATGTTCATTTGTTATAAGTGTCACACATGTATTGCAAAGTCACAATAGGAATTTAGGAATTTTTTACTTTTTGTGTGCAACCTATGAGCAAATAACAAGCAGCTCATCCCTTTACCACTAGGTGACAGTGTTTAACAATAGTTTTGAACCAATCTATAGCAGGAATTAAAATAGATAGGACTGTCATAGATAGACATACCAACCTAACTGTATTTAAAGATAGTAATTGTGTGCATCTTGCCATACCTAATCTCATTACATGCATACCAGAATCAATAAAATGTATTGATGTATAAATATGTTTAATAACAGATATATATTTATAATTTTAGATTATATCTTTAATAGGATTTTTTTGTGTTGACCATATATCTTTTTGGTGAAGATCTGTTGTGTGTTTATATTAATTCTTTTTGATGATGGTCTAGTGTGTTCTAAGTTAATTTTAATTTTAAAGTTTCATTAATGCACCAAAATAACTGTGTCATATGCAAATTACTGTAGTACAGCTGCACTGAGTTAACAACTTAGGGAATCCAGCATTGGCTACAGAAATAGAAAAGATCACCCAACGGGTTTGTTGACTGTCTTTACAAGTAGTTTACAAGTTGGCGCTCTGTTGGACTTTGTAGCAATAAACTTTAATATGTGTTCAGTTGGTTTATATGCTGTGTTCTACACAATCTTGCTTTGGGTATTTATTGCTCTTTGCATCTTACTTAATGTGCTCTTTACTCATATTTACTTCCACCCACGTCTGTTCTAAAGCACAGATTGAAAACAAAATCATAAAGCAAAGCCAACATAAATTGCAGAGCAGTCTAAAACCTGACCCATCACCAAAAGAGATGATGACAATGCTGCTGCGCTTGCTAGATTTTGAACACTGAATATTTAATTGTAAGTAATTGTCTGACCTTTTCTGAATCCATGAGTTTATAAATATGTGGTTTATATATTAGGAATTGCCTTTATCGTGAATAATTTCCTCCCTACACAGAAATGTTTAATTAAGCTGCACAATTGCCCAAAATACCAGTTTATTTCAGCATTTTAGAAGAATAGAAGTTAATGTATTTGACCTAAATCTTTCCTGTTTTGTTTGTTTAAATATCATTAATTTGTACTATTTATTGGGTTAGAAAGCAAACCGGGAAGGATTTTTCAAACAATGGTCATTCTGAATAAATGACCATTGTTGTTTTTTTCTTTGGATGATTTGCAACATCTCTGCATCTGTTTTGCATATTCTAAAGACATTTAGAAGTCTATTTATTAATCAGTGGATCTGGCATTCACTGAAATTATGGCGGATTGCTGCCATTGAAACACATGGTCCTGGAAGGTTTCAGTGGATGTCAGATTAACTGCTTCATAAATAGACCCCTTAGCTATATAGCTACATCTCTTTACACAACCCACCTTCAATCTTGCACATATTAAAAATGCCAGCTGATACAGAGCAGTAAATGAACATATAAAACATTATGCAAACTATATCTCGGACATGCTTTTCTATTTACAACAGGCACCCAATTTAGATTGGATATGAGATGTATTTAAACTGACCTAACACCATCTAAAGCTCTTTATAGGGAACAATTCACAAAAAGTGGTCTATAATGAAGGGAGGATTAATATACTTTGCTACTCTATTTCTTATCATGATTCTTGAAATAATTCCACAAATATCTCTTTCTTAGGGTGTACACAACAGCTTGGGTGAAAAGATATTAGCAGACCACTTCATTCTAACCTTGGTTGATTGCATACCAGTTATGAGAAGATGTTATCAATGATGGGACTTCACCATGACCAGGAAGATGGTTGCATTCATATACTTAGCGGTTGTTCCCTGGCAGCCAGTATCTGAGTTATAAATAACTACTCACGCTGTGTATATATAGAATATTAAGACTTTCTTTTGCTATTTCAAAGAAAATATCATTGTGTAGTAGAATGACTCTATATAATACCTGAAGCTGCTTGGCACTAATTTTTAGGTCAGAGTCATTGAATTCATAGGGTATATTCCAGCCAAGTGATCCATATGTTCGCCTCTCTTGAACAAGTGCATGGAAAAAGCACAAGCCGAATAGCAACTTCTTCCAAACCTAGAGAGGAAAATAAAATATGACAATTGTAAATGTTTATGACAGTGAATAGATAAGTGTTAATATTAATAATAAATGAAGCTTGTGTCTATGTGAGACTGAGGGGCCATTCATGTGCATTGATTTAAATAGCATACATTAAGATGTGTTGTGTGACGCATTACCATGTTAAGGTAGCCAATTTATTTGGAGTGGGCTGGCAAGGCACATGAATACACCAAAAACTGGACATGCAACATTCTTTCTAACACAGCACACCACAAAGTATGGTAATAAATTATGCATGACAGCTGCATTCAGTGGCACTGCAATATGCTGATGCATCAAGCCTACATTTTGAGTTGATAGGCATTATCCCTTTATTACTACAACACACCAAATTGGTAAGATTATTATGGCTCTTAGGGGCTCTTATATCTGTGCAGTGTGTGCATGCACATGCATTATTGCATGTTATGTTGCTAATTAACCTGTATTTATTAGCACAGCACATTCAAAGTCAAAGAGCTGCCAGTGCACCATAACAAGCAACAAAGCAGAAGAACATTTTTTGTAATGCACTGCAATGCACTACTTTGTGATGTCATTCATTGTAATGCAAGTACATTGGGTTCCCCTAATGGAGTAAGCTGACACTCTTACCCTTTTCCTATGATAAAGCATTTAGTGACATGCCATGCTGCAGCCAATGACAATTGCTTTCAAGTAGAGGCGTATAAGACATACCTAAATCTGTAAGCAGCACTTTAAAAATCTTTGCTAAAACATTGCTCTTGCACTTAATCTACACTTAAAGCAGAACTATAATTCTGCGTTGAAAATTTGTATCAGGCAATTTTTTTGCAGAATTGACAGGTGATGTTGATTCTGCAGTGAAATGTACTTTCTTGCCTGTTTGTTATCCCAGTGTGGGATGGTGGGATATGCCAGGTATCTTGGCATTGCCTGAGGTTGCTGGGACGGAATGAACTCCTATGCACATGCCGAGTAAAAACGGTAGCACATGTAACAGAACAGGACAGGGGAGTGTATTAAAAAAAATTGCAATCAAGCGGGTAAGTTTATTTTATTGTAGAAGGGACAGTAACTGTGCCTCCAGCAATAAAGAACCTGACTGATCACAAATTTTAATTGTTAGGGTTTAGTTCTGCTTTAATGGTGCATATAACAAAATCACATTTGGTTAATAAATTTCTTCTGCATACCCCTTACATTCCCTAGACAAATACAGTTTATCTTGTAGGATAAATGTGATATTATTTTACCACTGTCTAGACAATTTTAACTTAAAGTTTTTCACTTGCTAAAAACACAGCAAACTGTAAAAAAATATCCTCTTATATATTGCAGTTATTTAATATAACTGCCAAGAAAATGCATTCATATAATGTAACTAAGCAGTTTATGTCTCCTAGTTACTTCCCCCTCTCAAGTGATTTCTCCAGGCAGGAAAGCTAAGAATTCTCGCACACTGAGTGACCTTTGCAATAGCATTAAGATCTCCCAGAATAATAAAAGAACAGTAGGTTCTGCAGAAGTTAAGCTCCATGTGAGATTTTCCAAAAATGCTCCCTACTCCCAATTCTAACAGTTTTTATTCTGTGCTAAGGTCACGTCAGACTGCTCGGTTCCTTTAGAACATCGTCTTCAAGAAAGCTGTCTTGTAATGAAAAGAATATGCAGAAATTTAATGTAGGAAAATATATATGTCTTAGGTATTATGCTACATATATTTTCATAGGCACAATTGTTAAAAATAAACTTTCCTGTATGGCAATATTATCTTAATTAACAAAGTGTATCTCAAGCTAAAACTTTTTTTTTTCTAGTTTTGGATAGAATCAGAAAGAATAAAAACCTTTGTTCAACGGGGACATGTTCTGACGACAATCTAACAAGGTATTTCCCCTCACTCTATGGAGATATCATATAACTGCCTGTTTTGCCTTGGGGAAAACAAGTGAACACATGAAAATCTGAACAGGGAACAGAGCACAGAGAGAACAAAAACTTGGTTTCGGGATTCAGGATCATTTTCTCCAAAACTAATCAAAAAAATATTGATTTTGACTACACATACACTTTCAAAGTTCAAAACCACCCTACTATAGAACATAAGGCAAGTGAGTTTATAATGATTTTGTTGAGTCTGTACAGGAGTCAATATAGAGATCTTGTAAAGTATTTTGTGCAGGTTGGAATTTTTGTTTAATTGTTGATTGCAGTTCAGGTGACAGTAGGATCATTGCATACTTTTCCACAGTTTAGGAACAAGCCAAGTCTCTGCAGGGCCTATTTTAGCTGCAGCTTTTTTAAAAGAGTAGAATAAGTCTAACATAAGCTGGCTTTGGGCATGTCCTAACAATGCATAGACCCGTATGCTCACTCAATATGGACATTGATGCACTTTTCTCTTTAACAAATGCAATTTTTTTTCGGATACAGTTGCCATCTGGATTTATCACATGCATAATTTCCCTTATAATTGTATACAGGGATTATTTTTCATATTTGAAAATCACTGCAACCTCTAAAATGTTTGCAAATCCTTGTTACCACAGCTGAACAAAAGTAATACAGGATGCCGACACCCCCTTGCTTGATTGCTGTAGAAGAGTGAGGCTTTTGGATATGGGGAACCATGTAATCTTATCTAAGTGAAAGGGCTTGCCTCTGAGCAAATATTTTCCAGGTAAAAGCAGTGCTATACGCCCCCGAGATGAGTTCTCAACCCTTCCTACATTGGAGCTTACCCATGGTGGATTCTAAAGTAGTAGGGCAGCAAGTGAGTATGAATCACTGAGTATACCATGCTAGGGGGGTTGGCTATCTGAAGGCACTTTGACACTGCCCTAATTCGTCAAATTCTATAACCTTTTAACATGGGAGCCTACCCAGGGTGGACACATGCAGGAGTTAGGCAGAAAGTGAGCATGAATTTATCAGGAGACACTCTTACACTGACCTGAATGGTCAGATGACAGTGGCTCTTTAACACCAAAAGCAGCAATAGTACAGTACCACTGAGTACCAGTCAGAAATCTAGTGATGTATAAATAGTGCCACTTTATTGATGCATACACTTGCCATATTTGTTAAGCAAAACCCTCTATGTATTTCTATTTGACTTCTAGGTGTTCAATGTTAAAACCTTGACACAAAGAGCTTATTAACTGAGCCTTGAATGATGCTTCAGTATGCAGTTTCCTATTACTCACATGGGTAGTGAAAGTAAATCCAGGGAGGTTTAATAGACTTGTACTATATAAACAGTATTAGAATTACATGTAAACTGTATATAGCAAAATATATCAAAATGCAGATCAATAACTAAAGAAAAAAAACATCCACAAGACATTACAGTATTTCACACTAGTTGCCATAAAAATAGATTAAAGTCTGTAGGATGTGACAGCAGCTTGAATTTGAATATGTTGACCTTCACATTGTGAGTATGAGGTTACAACAGTAAACAGGGACATGACCTGGAAGTTGTAAATGAGTTTATATTGTTATTAGGAAAGCCTGTTATTGAATGAGGAGAAATATAATAGCTTTGATATAATATTCATTCAGATATGACACTTTTCAATTGGTTTGCAGCTGCAAATAGAAAAGTTCTGAAAAAAAAGCTTAAGTTGCTATGGCAACCTATCTTGTAAGTCTCTGCTCAACTTTTCCATTTTATTTTTCCTATCCTGGGGTAATGCATGATAGATATCTTTCCAAGGTTAGGAGAGAGGTTTGCGGCAGAACAATAATCCTCCCATGAACTACCCAAACACAAGAAAATATTTCTTAATTAAGCAAAAAGTCAAAGCAGCATGCTCATTACTGTGAAATATCCGTCTATATCAGCTGGGAAGCACAAAGCTGTGTGATGAGAGCCTAATGAGCACCAAAATAACGCACAATTTATACACTTTACTTTCATGTTATTGTCAAAACAAACATGCGTGGGATGGCCAAGAATCATCTCAAATGAAGTACCAAGATAACCTTACTAATCCAAAAAAGTGGCATTTGTGTGACCTCGCATGCTTTTATATAGCTCAAAACAGAAAAAGAAGGCATTATTTTACTTATACACAATATGGTAATGCACATCATGCCTCACAGTTTGTTGAAATGCCATTTTTTTAGAATGGTTTATCAAGGCACAGGTACATGCCAACAGATCCCCAGTTGCCAAGTGACTTAGTGAGCTGCATTAAAAAATATTCATGCCTGTTTCTAGTTTTTTTGCAGTGTGGTAGCAGCCATTCTAAGGATTTATTGGGATAACACACGGTAAAATGCAAGTTTTACTGCATGTTACATGAAACAAGCAGTGCCATTTATTTCACCCCTACATACCTAGGCAGCAAACTGTAATAGACTTACATTAAAGTGCACCTATATGCAAAGATAGAAACCATCTATGTATTTGGGGAAAATGCATTGCAAAATTGGTGCATGTCTGGTTTGGAATTGTGATATGTTGGTAGGTGAAGAAGTTGAATGGGTTGCTTATTACAACATATGCTATCCATTGGATAGTACATGGTAAATATGTGCGCAGTACTCCAATGCACTATTGTGAACATGCCCATAATTAAATGAACTTCCCTAACACAATGCTCATTGATGGGCACTGAATGCTGGCGCAAGGTAAGTAATGGTACCTTACTGCATTTAGGTTGCTTTTTAGGTAAGGATCAGGGCAATCTAGAGACTCCACAGGATAGTTGCTAATATTTATATTTTTCAGTTTTTATGAAGGGACAATTTAAAGTGTGGGGTGATAGTCAGGAAAGTAATTTATTCACTTGTATTGTTGGGTATAATGACATTATTCTATTACATAGAACTATTACACTTACTACTTCTGCACAACCCTTTCCCAAAACTATTTTAGTTCATTTTAGGGTAAAAGTTTATTAAATCTCCTGCAAAGTTTTTTTAGTGTCTGCATCCTTGCTGGGGAGATTTAGGGCTTCTTCACACAAAACATTTGCAATGCAGTTATGCCTCTGTTTCAATCATTTGAAGCATGGATTTATTTGAAGGCAGTTTTGAGCTGTATTACAGAAATGCCTAAATACTGGTTTAAGGTTGTTTCCTGATATTAAGGTTGTCTTGCATAAGAATGGGGGTGTATAGAAAAGTGAACACGTGACTATTGTACTTCTTTTTAACATTTACATTCAAAAAGCACATGGCCATAATTCATGGCACAAGCTGACATGGCTAAAACTGCACTGCAACATCTACTAAACAGCTGCACAAATTCTACAATTGATCTTACTAATTCCTATCAAAGAGAGCTTGGCTTTTACTGTTTTTTTTTTTCTGGTAATGGAATGCTAGAAACCCACTTTCTTACTGCTGTCCAACTGTCTGGGTTAACTAGCCCTTACTCTCTTCATTTACCTCGGTGACTCTGTCACCTGGACAAAATGTGATGGGAAACCAGTTGCCAAGATGCCATGTGAATCATTTTGTTCATCACTACTGGCTGAAATTGTCTGGACATACAGATGTTGCCTTTGTCCTTGTGCCTTTTTTTTCTTGGCAACATCTCTAAATTCATCGGCAATTGGAGCCAGTTGTCAGCACAGAAACGTTGCTGCTTCACCCGTTGTCTTCAAAGCTATGGATGAGGATAATTGGTTAAATATTTTAGATTTTGTAAACCTTTAACAGTCCCTTCCTCTAAGGATATATGTTTTGTCTAAGCCTTACTACTTTATTTTGTTATGTCTGCACAATGTAGGACACTTTATTTAAAAATACTCTCATACAGACCCATTTTTATATATGCATCTAAAATAATAAAAAAAAAACAACGGTGTAATTTTTTTTACAAATACTGTTCATTTTTGTGTGGATAAGAATAGAAATGGAATCATTAAATCCTATAGTCAACATGCCTCCAAATTCACAGATAAAATGCTAAGGAGGCTTGATGGATGTGAGATTTAATGACAAGATTCCAACTGTTGCATCTGTGCATTTACTATATGCTTTATGTCCTCTATGCCAGCCATGCCTGTTCAGCATTATGCAAACAACCCTGTCAAGATTCTATCATAAAGACTAAGAGTCAAGTTTTCGAACAATAAGTGGTCCAGGCACAGCTAGATGCATGATGATAGCCAAAGGCAGCATGTACATAAAGCACCTCCTGATCCAACAAGATATTGCTCATTTACAGCCATGGTGCCAAACTATATTTAGAAAATGTATCACACAACTCACATCTCTGGAACAAATGCATTTTGGCAGAAAGACATTTGAATCGAGGGGATTATTTAGTTATGTAAAAGTAATTTTAATTTACACACTACAATTTTAATAGGTAATATTTTAAACATCCCCTTTTTGACACAAATCTTCATTTAATGGCAATTCCTTTAAAAATGAATTCATTTGTCCAATAAATCAATCCATTGGCTTTTTCCCTGTTTTGACAAATTTAGATGGACACCTTCCTAAATGTGTAGGTTATCCTGTCTTGCTCTGGACATAATGTAATCTCTTTCAGCCCTTTCTATTTCTGAGCCTTAATTCTTCTAATGCAGTTCCTGCTGTTTTGTTCAGCTGCAAGGAGAATTGACTGTGGTCGTTTGACAATGACAAGAATCCCTCTTGTCAAATTAAATCACATTTATTGATATGAAGGTGGAGAGGTAAACTACTGCCAGCTGTGACAACAGAACTTAACACTCTCTTTCCCGGGAGAATATGAAACAAAAATGTATTCCTTAAAACATTACATTTTTTTTCATGATTAAGCAAATAGATCTAAAGTTGCAACTTTAGGCAAAATACAAAATCACATCTGTATATTAATAGTATTAGTAAAGCTTTTTGATTTTTAACCCCTAACAACCCTTCCCTCCCATAACATGGGATTTTATTATGACTTATCAAAAGGTAAGATGGCTGAAAAAAAACCCATAGGAAGGACAAGTTGATCTTATCAATATTTTAAAATTCACCAACTAACAATTTTAAAGGAGGAGGTAGGTTACTCATTGGTTGTGGCTTGAGGTTATTAGATCATGGTTCAGAAATTAGGATCATTTCTACTGATTGGTAAATAAATAAAACAAATCAATATTGTTCACTGGTATCTTTTTAGTATTGCTTCTATGTTTGCAGTAACCACTCCTAAAATAACATTTTGCCCCTGTGCAGGTGTTTTCTGTAATGGACATCACTTTTGTATCCCCTTGTGCAGGGTAACTGGTTTCGTATCTACTACTCTTTTGTTATTTTTAAAGGCTGCCTGTAGTAGGTGGACTTACTTTATGAATTTTTTGGTCTGTCATTGCCCACAAATGCCCCTGTATATCTATCAAATGGGCCCATCACAAAATTTGTGTAGCTAAGCAGGGCTGCCATCAGGAGGGACAAGGGGTACTTTTGTACCAAGGCTTGATCAAAAGAACTTGCATGCAATGCTGGATGTTTCAGACATAGGGGGGAGGGGAAGGCCAGGAAGTATACCTAGTATGGGGCCCCCAATTTTCTGATGGTGGTTCTGTATGACAGCATCTTTATTTTTAAGGTAATACCTGATTTTGCAAGGCCATTAGTTGCACACAAAATAGATTTCATTTTTTTTTCTTTGTGGCTAATGAAGAATCTATTTATTTTTAAATAACTGTGCTTGGAAGCCAGTTTTAAGTTGTAGTTTTCCTAGGAATATGGACTTGTGTTGGGCTTAAAGTACCCATGTACCACCTGATTAAGCGCCATATTTAAAAAGCACTTTTTACAGCTGCTGGAGGAGGGTTAAACTTTCAATTAAAATTTCATTTTCATTTCTGTAATTCTAACTTGACCTTTGTTATTTGACAGTTTTATGAATGTCTCTCATGTGCTAAGGCATCAAGCAGTGTCAGCTGGAGCTTCCAGTTGACACTGAGCCAACACGCTTCTATGAGTGGGAGAAAATTCAGGAGTTACTAAGATTATTATTAATGACCATCTGTGATTGAATATCTAAAAAAATAAGTGTAAAATTATCAATTTCCAAAACACCAGTCTAACAGCTAAATACGTATATCAAATATATACAAGGAAGCTGATTTACCTGCCAAGGATTTCTATTACTGTCCATTAATTTCTGATGTTTACACAGCTTTGCCCAATAACACAGTCCTGTTTGGCAAGGCAGGGACCTTATTTTTCTCTGTTGCAGTTTAGTAATATCTAAAAGGTATCCATTTCATCCTCGTTCTAGTAAAAGGAGAAGCAACACACTGATGTCACTCATCTCCCTACAAAGGGGCATGTCACTGATCTCTCTACAATAGTCCCCCAACTGGCTTTCTACACTGCCTCACCTTTCCCCAGTTTGACCTTACTGAACCTAGGTTTGACCTACAACAAGCTCTTCAAAAGGATATGCTAAGTCAAATTCAAGTGAATATGATGATAAAAATAGGGATGTACTAAGGAATACATATTTTGTAAATCTTCAACTTTTTTAAACATCAAATGGCCATACTTGGGCAAGGAACTCAAAAACCTGGGCATTATCCTCAGAGTTGGTCATGTGAAAATGTATCCATTACAAGAGAGATAGAATACCAGGATTTCCTGCATGTTCTTCCTGCACACTTGAGAGTGAAGGAAGCCCTTAAGCTTTTTTGTTCCTAAAGGAGAGCCCAGTGTGTCATTAAAAAGGCTTGTGTTTCATACAAGTGACTTTTCATAGGTTGTAATAATGTAATTTATGACTCCTCAGTATGCAGCATGGTGACATTGCACAAAGTAGCAGCAGAGACTGATAAGTTGCAGAAATTTATAAACGTACCCTAGAACAACACAGGCACATGTATTTCAAATATTGTGTTGTCTCTGAGCCAGCCTCTCAGTTCAGTTAGAATTCTGGTGATGCAAATGTGGATTTATCTCTTTTAAACATGTTGGCAATTTTCTCTTTAAGCCCTATATTTTTATTTTACCTTACACTGAGATTACTGATGACCTCAAGCCATTAGAGGGCAGGCACCTTGCACAATGCATTTCTCTCTATGCCAATCATAGTTTAGGCTCAATTACATAATAAGGTTAGTGGTGACATACAGTATACAGCCTATAAACAAGTGGAATAGGTTGCAGTGGTTTTCCATTTCCGTTCGGTATTCTTTTCGCAGCAGTTGTTTAACATGTCCTTTGAGTTTCCAAGATACTGCCTTGTCCACCAAGACATATTGTCCTTTTTTGGCCTTTTTGAGAAAATGTACAAATAGCTGGATTACCAGAATGGCAACATAGTTGCCAGTAGAATATGACTGTTTGTGTTATTAAAAGACTGACGTTGTATCTGTGTTTTGCATTTATCTTTTGCATCTAAATATAGCACACAATAGTTTTTAGCATAAACTGATAATAAAATTGGAGAATCAAATTTTGCCTTGAGATGTTCATTATAATTATATTATAATATCTTCTTTAAAATGTGGGAAAAGTTTACAACTTGATTGATAGATCAAGTGTCTGAGGGCTATTTGCTGTCCTTTTTATATGACAAGACATCAAGACTTGATGTGCAAAAAGGAAAGAAACAAAGCCAGAATGTAGAAAATTTAGATTTAATATTATGTAGAACTTTACCTGCTAGATGTTTAGGATATTTGTCACATTTTTATTGCTGTCTCTGTGACAGATTACAAGTGTTCTAGCCATTACCCACTCTAGCCAAAACTATATTTCCTTATTTTGTTGCTGCAAATATACAGGAAACTAAAGCTAGGGGGGTTTACCAAAAAGTCAAACTTTGAAACAGGCAATGCTAAGTAAGTGTCACAGGATCATTAAAGTCAACCATTCACCGTGATTTTTGATAAGTTATCTGAAGACATCTTACTGTAGAATTACTATGGGTTGAATTATATGACTATGCTATGATGATACATTTTACATTTGGTGCACACCATTTGTTTTTTTTGAAAACCCAACACATTGCAAAGTAGGTCCACTGCAATGTGCACAATGCATAGCAATGGTAAACAATGCGATAATGTGAACTGGTTTCACAAGGGGGTCTAGGTGTGGTCTTACTTGCATTGGGTATATTGACAGCTCCATTTATTTTGAATGAGCTACCTTAACACTACATGTGTTAACCAGAATGCATTACTGCAGTGTAACAGTTTAAACGGCAATATATTAGGGTATCCTTCTGATGTCTAATTTTGCTACCCTTATGTAGAGGCTTTGTTTCCTACTCCAAAAATATGTAGTCCCTAAGCATACGTAGATCCTTAAACATGTATAATTTTGACATGATTTAATGAGTTTCATAAGTAATACAATTAAACATTGAGATCACAAGATAAAATGATAAAAGTGGTAAGGTTGCATGTCTTTGTATAATAAATAGCACAGTAATATTGTGGAAAAAATACCAACATAGAAAAAGAAATTCCAATTGGCACTTAGATAATCACAAGGTCGGAGGTTACCTAAAGTCTTGCATTTGCTTCTTTATAACTATCTGAGCTCACACCTTGGCTCCCACATTCTGTTTAGTGGAGGAGCTCTGGCAGCTCATGGGCAACAGCATTACCTGGAACTTCAGCTAAAGCATCATGCTTATTAAAAGATTTGGTAAAGCCAAACGTAATAACCTTGCACACTATACTTATAAATATTTATCATATGTTCATTTTTCATATACCTTAACATTGTCTTTAAGTCTAAATAAAGCATAAAACCTCTAATTATATATTATTTGAATTCAGTCATATATGGCATAATATATATGGTAATTTGCAGTATCTGTCTATGTTTCTTTACTTGCTAGCATGTCAAAAGAAACGTCACAGACAATGTGCTGTACATTTATAAAACGAGAACGATGACATATTCAACAAGTCATTACATGGCCCAGAATATTCTTGCAATAGTTCAGCTATCCTTCAATCATGACAAGGTTATACTGCAGCAGACATACAACAAAATAAACTGGTAGATGAAAAATCAGAGTGATGTGACTGGATTTTTGTTGGCATACATGTCAAGACACTTCTCAACACAGCTGCAAAGAGAATATCCCCTATCCTTGGAACTATGATTTCTGTTGACATTTTGATGATGGAGCATAAAAACAAGGGATCCCATTCCTTGGATTAGCACTCTCTTTTATGTATTCACAATGAATCCCGCCAATTGCAGTGGACAAGATGTACAGATTCAAAGGTCACTTTTCATTATTTATTTCTCCAGTTTTACAATATTGTTACTGCTGCTGTTGGGATGTTTATGAATATATCAGGTAACACTTTGTTTTTGATTAAAAGGTTTGGTTACAAACAGGCATACACTCATAAAATATTTATATACCAATTATTTTTTGCTCATAAACTTGCTTGCATTTTTCAGAATTAGTATGTGTTGTGATTTCAAAATAGAATGTAAACACGATTATCACTTCACTTTTATGACCAATTTTATACTGTAAAATCAAAGAAATGATCAACACTGTATGAGTATTTTGCCTTGCCTAATTATGCTTGAATACGCTTTCAAAAAAATCAATGATAGAAAATGGTCTACAGGAAAAAAAATTTCAAAGTATACACAAGAATTATGATTAAAAATTCAACTTGTTTTATATTGGGAACTACCCAATAAGCAAGAGTTTGTCCCATCAAGGTCTATAAGATTGATAGCCAGGCACTTTTTAGCAGTTGGGTTGCAGAAATTGTGGAAGGCCACATATGCTGGATGGGGTATGTATGGACTTATTGGTGAGAGGACCCAGATCTGTGTATTAAGTTAGCTAGGAAGGGGCTAGGCCACATTTGATTTTCTCACCAGTGCCAGTGCCTGGCATTCAAGATTTCTGTGAGAGAGAGATGTTTGTCATGCCCTCTGGCTTCTACCTCACTGCAGGACACAACAAATGTAAAATCAGGTCTCTTGAGGCGTCTGCTCCTAGACAGAGCATGTGCTTTAAACAGTTAAATTGGCTGAAAGTTTCAATTCAGTATACAATTTTGAACTGTGATCTTCTGCAACTGAGTTGCTCTGTATTGCTAATGTACTACTTCTTTGTACTACTTTGATAAAGTAAAGGTCATGGTTATTTTAATCTCTAATGGAAGCCCTGAAGTGAGAATATGGTTTAGAAGAGCAGAATTAAATAGAGCTGGGATTCCATATTGGTATATATTTAGATATATATGAAAAACATATGTTATTAAAATTCATATGAAGCTATATAAAAAGGAAACATCATATCTGTTGCAACATTGACCTAGGACACATATGGCCAAATCAGGAAGATTTATGTACATTGCCAAATGATGTCAATCTCCAGCAGGTTTAATTGAATACTAATTTGTAATCCCACAAGTAAAATATACCTCACCAAATTGTGTTGTTTTTGGAACCATAATCCCATACATAGCTCGTTATAAAAACAAAATTATCAAAACATTTAAAAACTTTTAACATTAAAATATATATCACGGTCATACCAATAACAATATAATTGTGACCATATTAGATATAAACAATGGTAACTATTGGAATTAGGTGCCAATTAGATCATGAACACTAAGATAATGGTAGCCCTTTTCAATTAGTGATGCGTTTCATGGAACCAATTTGATTATGGTTCCAATAACAACCTATTTGGTGGGGTATAATATACTTTTTGGATTTGATATATAGGAGTTTGTGGAACCTTTTGTGATGTAATTGGGCTCCAGATAATTGGGCTTGTGAGACAATAGAGTACTTGACAACCCTCGCTTAATTACCAGCCTTTTATAGGCTATCCACAACAGCAGTCAATAATGAACACTGCACTGATACCTGTTTAAACATCAATCGTTCCTCTGTCTAGCCAAGTTTTGTGAATATTGGTGAATATTGTTGAATGCACTTAAACAGTAAAAGAAACCTACCTTTGGCTTGTTACAGCCACTAAGGAAAGTTGGATTGCAAATTGGATCACTCAGGTATGACTTAAGCAAGTTTGCCCTTAGTCCCTTTGGGGGTTCATTGGTCATCTTTATTCCATTTTGTAGGACTGATACAGGAAAATCTTGGGAGGGGTAACTGGTCAGCCATAAGCGAAAACTGAACTTGGTCTTTTCGGGATCTGTGATCACTTCTTCACAGATGTGTTCAAGCTCTGGCAGCCAACTTGTGGCCAAGTGACAGTTCTGAAGTACAACCCATGTCCCTTCTTCTGCTGCCTGTAAGAATCCACCAACATTATAAATAATACGTTATCATACCAACGATTCACTTGTCAACAGATAAAATTAACAGTAAATCCCAAACAATCTAGAAAAAACCCAAACACAATTATTATCCAAGAAATTAAGTTATACAGACTCTGTGACCTTTAATCAATCATCCAACTGTTAATGTTAATTCCCTGATTTAAAAATCATGGACGTATTTGCATTTTAATGGCTATTAAATGAGTGTCATTGTGAAGAAATAATAGATGCTTGGCCTTTTGGTATAAATTCTTTGTGGTATATTTATGAGATATGAGAAAGTAAAAGACACTGCAAAAGTTACCTGCATAATATATATTTGATATAATATTACAGAGTTGCAATTAAAAGTAACTTTATATGTTCATTGTGATATTTATGTACTCTTTAAAAGGAATATGTCACCACCAGTACTACTTTTACATACTGTAGTTCACTAATTAGCTAGGGTAATATGTTTCCTGCAAGTCTGTCGTTCGCTTTAATAATGTTACAATGTAGACTCTGTACAGCTATGTACAGCACTGTGTAATATGTTGGTGCTATATAAATACAATATATTAACAATAGTACAAACGCACTTTGCACATGACTAACATGACTATGTTACATAAGTTTTTCAGTGTCCAATTTTATTCTAAAAGTTATTTTCAACCCCTTTTTATGCTAGTTTCTGTCATAGAAACAAACCAAGATTACAAGAAGTAATTTATTAAGAAGTTACCAGCACAATCTGGTTAGTGTCTTGGTAACTTCCCTCTTGGTTCAAACTATTCCTACACATGCAACAGAATATTTTTTTCTGTCTTCCTGTATGAAATATCTCACTGGACTACCAGGGCCTATGTTGTCACGTGACTGCAGAATATGGATGCCTGAAAAGAATAAAACTTTATTTTTATGAGCTTAAATTGAATGGAACTTGTTATCATGGTAAAGTCAATACTCATTAGAGTTAATGTAGTTTTCCTAGTTTTTCAGGTAAAAGTAGGGATGTTATTAATGCCTTCAGGTCGACTTTCATATGGTATAAAAATGTTAATTTTAAGCTATAGGGTTGCAAATATGCCTAAATTATCTCACTTGAGTATTTATTAACCAGCATTTACACCTACACTTTTTAAAAACACTTTATCCACTAACATATCATTTGTATTTTTAACCCTGCTAGTTTATCAAGAGTTTATGGGATTTTAGCTTATGATGCCATTATGCATGTAGAAGAGTTGTTTAGTTAACAAATATGTGTAAAAAATTGAGTTAAAGCAACAAGTCCACCTTTTAATTTTTTTTTTTATAGATCTTTAAGTAGGTGTCATTCTATCTGCTATTGCTCTAAAGTTTCTCCTTTAGCACTTTAAAGCACTTTACCTTCTCAATCATTTTTCGAGCAATAGGACCTTGGCCTTGGCCCAAAGAAATAGTCTGAAGATTGATACCACCCATGCCTGAAAGAAAAATGTGAAAGTAGTTATACTTATAGCTGGTTTTTAGATGCAGAAGCAATAAAGTTCAGAATAAGAACAAAGTTTTAGAAAGTGTGCACTTAAAATACAATTGCCACAGAAGAACTAATAACCTAACTACATAACCCAACAATGATTCTGTTGACAATATATATATATATATATATATATATATATTTATATTTACAAAGATTGTCTATCTTAAAAAAGAAAGTGCTAAAATTCTTATCTTTCTTTATGCATGCCTAATGTTCTGACATAATATATTATTTATAGAAAATTGAATTCAATTCTAAACACACTTCTTCAACAAAGAAAATAATATTGCATCCAACTACACTCTCCTTTACATCAAATGGAAAACTAATTAAACAAGATAGTTGTAAAGTGATATGAGCTAAAGACAATTGTCATTTTTATAGTTTTTAAATGCCCTCACAGGAAAGCTGTGGCTTGATTCATTAATGGTGACATGGGGAATTGGATAAATTTACTGAAACTGTGGATCCTTTTTTCAGACTGCCAATTAAGGAATGGATGAAGGAGTTTGTTAGTAGTGCCTAGTACTGATAATACATATATATTTTTTTCTATCAGTTCAAGGGGCTAGTTTAAGAAGAAAGGAACAGAAGGTGCCTAAATTTACATTTATCTAATATGTTGCCAAACTCCAGAAGATCTCTGCAAATAACATGTAAAAATACACAGAAAGAAGTTTTTTTGGCATGAAAGGGTTTCATTGTTTACTAGAGTCGCAATACATAACACTGAAGAACAATTTTGAACAAATTTTTTGTTGACTTCAATTTATAGGCCTATTTACACTAACATAGGTATGCTTTTTCTGAAAGTGCAGTTAGTTTTCTTCTATGACGTCAGGTTTTTTCTCTACCGCTTATAATAATGCGATTACTGTAGCGTGGATTTGTATAGGCTATTTATTTACACGCAAGACAGTGTGGTCAGAGGTTGTACACTGCTCTACATAGTAAATAAGCAAAATATATTTTTCTACTTACACACATATTTCCTTTCTTTCAGATCATGTCTGGCTCTGCTGTTTCTCGTCCTAAGTGCCTAAACAACCCTGATTCATTTTGTTATATCTTATATTTTTGGCAGTTTCACCATTCCCAGTCAAATGGCGAACATCAGCACATTTATAGAGCAAGCCTATTTGGCATATTTCAAAGTTAAACTTGGTGATCAAGATAAGTTTTGGGTCTCTCATAAGGTGTGCAAACAGTGTATTGAGGGTTTACGGATGTGGACAAAGGGAACACGTGATAAGCTGCCATTTGGTATACCTATGGTTTGGTGAGAGCCAGGAGATCATTTCAGTGACTGTTACTTTTGTATAGTGAAAACATCAGGATATAACAAGAAAAATAAATGTAATATAGAGTAGCCTAGTCTACCATCGGCTATACGCCTAGTGGCTCATTCAGATTAAATCCCAGTGCTGGTTTTCATTACACTACCCTCATGAATATAGTGATGAACTCGGTGACAACAATGATGAAGAGTTTGAAATTGAAGTGGACTCTGTTCGTAAGGGATTTGATCAGCATGAGTTGAGTGATTTGGCACGTTATTTGGGACTATCGAAGAAGGCTCCAGAACTCCTAGCATCAAGACTGCGTGAGAAAAACTTACTTGAAAAAGGAAATAAGTTATCGTCCTTTCCAACCAGAGAAATTGCATTTCTGCAGTAGTTTAGAACTGACAGTGGCTTTGTGTATTGCCATAACATACCTGGTTTATTGGAGAAATTGGGAACTCCAATCTATAACTCAACTGAATGGTGACTATTCATCGATAGCTCAAAGCAGAACTTAAAGTGTGTCCTCCTTCACAATGGCAATATATTTGGGTCAGTCCCAATTGGCCATTCAGTTTTTCTTTGTGAAGAATATGCAGACATAAAGAGAGTCATCACTGAGTTGTTGCAATATCACCAACACAATTGGGTCATTTGTGTTGAACTTAAAATGGTATGCTTCCTTCTTGGCGACGCGGATACAACGCGGATAAGTATCCCTGTTATCTGTGCATGTGGGACAGCAGAGCTCGTGAGAGACATTGGGTGGAAAGGAATTGGCCTCCAAGATCCACCCTAAAACCAGGTGATCCAAACATTCTACATGAGCCACTTGTTGATAGAAAGAATATTATATTCCCACCTCTGCACATGAAACTAGGCCTGATGAAGCAGTTCGTTAAAGCTTTGCCAACTGAAGGAGACTGTTTCAAGTACTTCATGTTGACATTTCCTATCCTGTTGTTTGAAAAAATAAAGGCCGGGTGTTTGATGATCCACAGATTTGGCTGCTCATCAAAGATGAACATTTCATCAGGACAATGTCAGAAGTCGAAAAGAATGCTTGGTTTTCATTCAAAGCCATTGTCAAGGACTTTCTTGGAAACACATGAGCAATTAATTACACAGAAATTGTCCAGAAACTCTTGGAGAGCTACAAAATGTTTGGATGCAATATGAGCATCAAGGTGCATTTTCTGTGTAGCCATCTTTCTAACTTCCCGGAAAACCTTGGTGCAGTCAGTGATGAGCAAAGTGAACGATTCCACCAAGATTTAATGGTCATGGAAGGACAGGATCAGGGTAGATGGCATGTACATATGATGTCTGAGTATTGTTGGAGTATCTACAAAATTTAAAAACTATAGGCGTAAAATTTTACCTTAACTGATTACCCGATTAATTTTCAAATGTTTTACTGTAAAAAAAATGTCATAGAGTAACAATAAATCCTTTGTATAAACCAAAAAAATTAAATAAACAGTATATTCAAGTTATCATTTCATTATTTTTTCATTGTATTTAAAATTGGTATGTTTTTTGACAAAAAATAGAGGGTACCCTGTATCGTAAAAACCGGATGTGATAGCAAAAAACTAAACCACCCAAAAATTTGTAAAAAACAAGTGTAATATCTAACTCAACAAAAAATGCATTCCCCAGTGTAATAGATAAATAGATAAACAAACTTTGATTGATTGATTGACTGACTGTGAAACAAGAAAGTTTTGGAAACTGCAAATAAATGTCTGCACACAGTGCTCCTTACCTACCGTCACATTCTCTACATACTTAAAAAGACCCACACTGAAGACCCATCAAGAGTTCAGTGCGAAAGACTTATCACATCAAGAGTAGCACTACCTCATACTTGTAGTGCAAAATTTTGTCTACCTTTGACCTGTTTACTTATTATAAAGGTGGGTGAGAAGGCCTGTGTGATCAGTACAGTACTCTCTGCCTTACATTAGGTTCACCTTCACACACATGAAAGGACTTACCCTGAACACCCTCCAAGAGTTCAGTACCACAACTTAACCTTCACCAACAAGGTGTAGCACAACCTCATATGTGGGGTACCACATTTTGTCTAGTTTTGACATGTTTCTTGTTTTTTTTTTTTACCACACGCACCTGCCTGCCAGAAAACTTGACACCTCATAAATATCAAGGAAATATTTTTCTTTTAAGAGGAAAAAAAATATTTTGAAACTGCATTATTTTACTATTTACAAACAGTGATTGCTCTTAAACGTTCTTTAAATAATGACCTGTGTGTGTTTTAATAACAGTTGCTTTTGGTAGCACAAGGTAGCTGAAACAAAACTAATTATTTTAAAATATTTTGTTTTGAGTGCATTGAGAAAATATGCAAAATAAATTTTTTTACCTTCTAATGCATAGAGACCAGATAGCGACATAAAAAAAGGACATTGTATATGGGCCAAAAGGCAATTAACTCCCATCAAATTGTACCAGTCACAGTCTGGTACAAATATCACACAAACAAGCAAACTAACAAACTGGCAATAAACCAAATAATAGCTGTCAGAGTTTTTTCCTATAGTATGTGCAGCATCTTTGGCATAGCAATGGGAAAAGATGTAGACAATTCACTAAATATAACAATGGGGGATAACGAGTGGTAAAATGTTACACCTCTTCACAAATCCAGGACATAGCCAGGAGTAGGCATACTAAAAAGATCAAATTGGGGAGATTGAGATTCTGAAATCATAGTTTGTGCCAAGTAAATTGAAATGTGATTATTTGGCTTGTTTTCATATCCTTTCACTAATAGCTAGCAGAAACTTGGCAGCTTGTCAGAAATAATGGTGTTTCCATCACACAAATATGTAATTGACTACCACTCTTGCTTCCCATTCTAGCCTTAATTCTGTAATACTGACAATGATGTGCTGGCTGCTTTATTTTTTTACATTCCGCATCTCCTTTTGTTTACCTTGAAGGTTAAATTCAGCAAAATAGCAATAATTTACAGCTAGATATTTATGGTTGTTTAGAAAACATCATCTGATTAGGCCCCAAGTGCATATTTAGCTCACCTTACTTACTTGTACTGGGAGAAGGGCAGTTACCTATGTTTATTCTTTTGTAATTGAATAGGAAATTCATAAATACATACACACAAGCAAAAAAGTCTGGTATATTTATGCATACAATATGAAAAAGACTCTATTTAAACTTAACCCAAGAGTATAACCCAAGAGACAGAGTTAGGCCAATCAGTTCTTTTATAGAGGGGGTCAACAACTTACTGTAAGCCTATTGTCATGAAATACTGCCATGAGTGTTCTTATTGGCTCAGTAGTTTTTATGTTTTTTATGTTTTGCATGACTGTAATGTTTATATATTGTCAAATACAGAGAAGTATTTGACCTAAAGCAAACCTCTGTGTGGTTTAGTCAGGACATAGCAACAGGTTCACGTCATTACCCCCTATCTCCAGCTGAACATACTCACCTTCCCTGCCCTTCCACTCCATTGAAGGAAAGACCCCCCCCATCCTAATTAATATTGTCACACAGACTCACCAACAGTGTGGCTGAGTGAGCATAGTAAAAGTAAGAATGTATTTTTGGGTATAGGGCCTTGTATGGCCAAAGTACATGTTTGCTTAAACATTAACCCGTGAACGGCTAGTAAAGCAGACATTATATGGCTTTCCCTACAATCCTTCTGAAAATCAGTATTTGAATAGGGATATACATAAATGTGCTTGTGTATGGCAACTAGCAGTTAAAGCCAGAATTCTTCATTGCCGGAGACAGTTAAAGTGTATTAGTGCATCTAAAAATTAATACAATTTGGCTCTTTTGCAAGGGTGAAGCAGCGGACTGTGAATGTGGGTATTGCTGGCCACCTCCTAGATTGTAAGCTCTTCGGGGCAGGGTCCTCTCCTCCTGTGACACTGTCTGTTTTAGTCTGCGGCACAGGTGATTACATAAATACTTACTCATTTAAAATTCACAAATGACATGTTTTACTTAAAACTACTTACTTAGCTATTTTGATATTTTTAAATTATATTTAGGCTATTGTGTGCAATTCAAATGATCGCAGCTGAAAGTTTCAGAATACTTTTGCCATGTTAAGTTCTGAAGAATGGGTCAAACATTTTGATCCTTGAGTACTAATAGAGCAATAAGCTTGGCGAATGTTTAAATTTCACATTTACAAAATTTTTAAACAATGCTAATTGATATATAAAAAGTTTTTAGTGTTTACTGTTTCCTCAACAGTAAACATTACCTGATAAGCATTGTATAAAATGCTTCCAAAAATATTAGGAAATTATGGAAATATATACATTTATATATATAAATATAATAGGAAAGTAGGAAATAGAAGATATTCACCTTTTTCTTCTGCAAATTTTAATAATAATTCTAAAGGATCAGCACCGGAAGACAACACAAATATCAATGGTGTACTAGAGGAAGAGCCCAAATAACTAAGCTGCAGGTCAAATGTTGGAGGATCGATATAAGCTAGACCCATCTTATCAGTCACAAATTGCTGGACTGCAGGAATAATCTGTAAAAAACATAACACACAAAACACATTTTATTTTTTGGGTATAGCAAATGCATGATATGACATAAAGTTACATAAAAAAATATTCTATCATAATATCATTCTAACTGCCCCATCAAATTGTAAAGTTGACGAAATGTAAAAACACATTGCTCACATTATGTTTTGGAGTGAAGAGTTGTCTGTGAGCTCACCACCACTCATAATGACTGTATACAACAGCTATAACCTGTAATCATTAAATACTGCAGTACGTGTTCCTATTGGCTGGTGATCATCAGTGGCTGCCCTGCCCCCTGACAGCTATCAGCCAATGAAAAAGCATATCACTGTAAAAGCAGAATTACAGTCCAGTACTTTTTCAAATGTTTCACATTAAAGCATAAGTTCAAAAATAAAACATTAGTAGGTATGTTTTTGATTGCAGAAGGGAAAGGCGATGTTCCCTCATGTGATAAAATAAATGTATCTTCCCAATTGCAATTTTGTAGGTATGCTTGCTTTACCACATTCCATCTTGAGTGTCCACATCTTTATTCGTACCTCTTCCAGGTCTTTGGCCATCATGACTGACTAGTCAGGGTTACAGAAGGCTGACAATAAATGGAGTAAAATGCCTTTCCGATATATTTGGTTTTGCCTGGACCATATACATTCCAGGTTTGCTGGATCACCCAGCTTCACTGATGAAAGTGTATCCTCTCCAGCCTTGGAGAGCTTTATTAATTCAGGTCTATGGTCCCTTCCTGAGCAAGGCATTTCCAGCAGCAATCAGAGACAGATAAATCCCAACAGAAGTCTCCTCAAAACCAGGTGCTTTTGAAGGTATTGACCTCTGGGTTTCCCTGCGGTGCTCGGTGGTTTCTTCCACTGACCTCTTGGTCACTTCTTCACAGAGAACAGGAGGCAGGAAGCACTTAGTGGTATAAGTGCTTAAAGTGACCCTTACTGATGCTGAATTGTTGGCACCATTTGGTGCTTGTAGATACTGTACCTGTGTTAGTCTTCCCTATGTCCTTGTGGAAATGTTTAAAGCTTAGGTCCAAGCTGTATGCAGCACCATGACTTCTCTTCAAGTCAAAGGTAGGCACCTCCCCTTCTAGCAATTATCTATTTCTCTTAAAAGAGTGAGTAGGGCTCAATGCCAGGTGTTTTTTTGCTTATTCTTGACAGAAAAAAAATAAAAGGAAAAAAATATATATATATAGTATTGTCATAAAATGTAGTAAAAACAATAGTTAGGTAATCAGTTTAGTTATTAATTTGTCTATAACAGTTAGTTAATAATAATTTGTTAATATATTTTGCAGCACTGCTGGAACAATTTTTATATTTTTAGGATCAGATCATAAATTAGTTCTTAGAATGATGTAGTGCAGCACCATGGCTGAGTGGTTAGCAATTTTGCATTTGCTGCACTGGGTCCCAGGTTTGAATCTCGGCTAGGACACTATTTGCATGTTGTTTGCAGAATCTTTGCGTGTTTTCTTGGGTTTCCTCCGGATAATACTCTTCCCACATTCCAAAAACATGCAGTTAGGGTAATTGGCTTCCCAAAATTGACATCAGACTGTATTAAAGTCATAAAACTAACTTAGAGACATTAGATTGTGAGCTCTTTTGAGGAACAGCTAGTAACAGGACTATGGACTTTGTGACGCATATGTCAGCGCTAAATAAATACTAGGTAATATTATTAATACTGTAAGTCCAGGTATGACCTGTTGAATCACATGCATGCTCTAGATTTACAAAAGATTCTTTCATAAATGATGAGAAAGACATTATTGCCTTCCATGTAGTAGTAAGTGAAATGATGTGTACACAACCTAAAAAATAGTGTATTGTATACACATTAGCAGGGGTGGATCTGTCTTACTATACTGTGTAATTATAGTGGACAACATAGCTTACTTTCAGTTTTCAGACATGTCAGCAGTTGTCAACACTTAGCTGACATTAAACATAGTATAATTGGAGGTATAATATAGGGCTATCTGTAACAGTAACTGAGTTTTTTCTGGATAATTAGATGTGCTCATATATTCCAAGGATAAATGTCACCTCCGTGTATAAATAGTAAAACTAAACTGTATAATGCATAATGTTTTAATGACCTACATCCAAAAGAGCCAATAAAAACTCATATCTATCAGAAATGTTCTATGCTTTGGTCAAAGCATCTAATTTGCCATACAGTCTGTGACATTTTTTAATCCTCATAGTTTATAAATTCACTCGTATGTGCTAAGAAACAGCATTCTCGTTACTAAAAGACAACACTATATTTATTAATGAGCACTGATCATTTTTAGGTTGTGTTAGGAAATGCTCATCTGTCTGGCAACTCCGTGCTGTGCACCATCATGGTAATAAACACTGTCTGTTCTGTCCACCAATGTCAATTGCGGCAGCCAGGAGAACTGGGATACCAGCAGCCCCTGCTTCCCTTTAGATGTGCAGCCTGATGGATTTATGGCATCCCCAGCATCCCTTTGTTAGGCTGTGAACAGATGAAAGGGATTCTAGAGGCTGCTTAGCTCCTGATTCAGTCCTGCACTGCTATTGGCTCCTAACACTTTAAAGCCTCCCTGCTCCCAGTCAATAGTGCCTGTTGTAGCGTTTGGCTGGGCTAATCTGTGCTGGAGATTTATCGTTTGATTCACTGTTGCTGACCCTTGACTGTTTCTGACATTGCCAGTTTATGCTGCCTGGACCGACCCTTGCCTGTGACCCCGACTCTGCTTGTGTTTTGTCCTTGTGTACTTTGTTTGGTGGACAGATATTCTGTGTATGACCTCTGCTCTGTATTCTGGACTTGGCTCTGTTGCAATCTTGGTACTGCTATCTGGGGGCTCCTGGCTTGCTGCCAACCCATTCCCAGACACCATCTCTTGCGCAGTAAGTCCTGGGGGCAATCGAGTTCTGGGAGCAGAGAGGCTTTAAAGTCCCAGCAGCCAATAGCATTGCAGGACTGAATCAGGAGCTGATCAGCCTCTAGAATCCCCTTCAGCTGTGCACAGCCTAACAATGGATGCTGGGGATGCCATAAATCCATCAGGCTGCACATCTAAAGGGAAGCAGGGGCTGCTGGTATCCCAGATCTCCTGGCTGCCGCAATTGACATTGCTTGACAGAACAGACAGTGTTTATTACCACGATGGTGCACAGCACGGAGTCGCCGGACAGATGAGCATTTCCTAACAGGTTGATTGCAGAAAACATTTTTGTAGTCAACAAAATGTCTCTATGTACTACTTATTATTCCACCTTTTTAGCAGTTATCTCACTGTTCACATGATTGCTTTTGTGCCATAAATGAATATATAACTGAACATGGTATGACCCCATTTTTTCCTTTGGGATCAAAAACACATTACCCATATATTCAACTGTAACAGTTGGGTGTTGGAGAGACATGTGCAAAACATGTACCTACACAAAAAACATATATATTTTTTTATAAATTAGATAAAGTTAAAGTTAGTTAAAGTATAAAAAACTATTTTAACGTGTATTTTGGGGTAGAGGTCAGGAGGACCTGTGGGAATATAATTTTAAAGGCATGTGTTTTTACCGTAAATGAATAGTAAAAGGTAAAACTCTTTTTTTAAAGATGGAAAGTTAATATTCATCAAATTTAAGTCAATCAGCAATATTTCTATTTCTTCTTTCAGAATTATGACTGCAACAAGGTAATACACAAATCATCCAAATAATATGCTTCTGTCAATGACTTATTTAGATAATAGATGAGTCAACTTTGACAATGATTCATCCATTCATTAAGTGACTCACTAACCGATTCTACAAATGTAAACTAACTGGCCAGCACTGTGCTTACAGTGATTGATGTGGATTTCCATGGCTTTCGGTCATTGGATGGCGTGATTAAGGATGAATTTACTTCTGGGGACGTAATTAAAGATTTTAATATGTATTGTTGTGTACCTATTTTTAAAAACAAATCATTTTTTTACATTGTTTGTGTCTTTATTCCTAGGTCTTCTATTTAACACTTTTTGGGACTGAGTAAAGGATACCATGTACTCCTGTTATCATTCCCTAGGGTGAGAGGGCTAACTAGGGGGGGCTTTTAAAAAAGGGTATTCTAAATTTTAATAAGCTTCCCCCATAGACCCTTACAACCATGAGCGGAAGGTTGTGGGGATAAGTTAATGTTCCTTAACCCCCCAAGTTGTTGAGGAAGCCAGGGGAATCTGGTATGTCCAAGACAAGGGGCTCACATGCTCACTGCTCACACTTTTCCTGGTTAACAAGGCTCTAAGGTTGACCATGTTGCACGGGTCTTCCTGACCACCCCAACCCCACTTGTTGTGACAACAATACTAAATTTGGCGGCTTTGCATTTTACTTAAAAAAATACCAAAAAAACTAAACCTCAGAGGCTATAGACTTCAATGTATTTTGCTGAAATTTTTGGCAAGTGTGTTTCCTAATTGACTGTTGGCTTAACCTAAACCCATGATACTCACCTATTCATGATCCACCACAGGGCACCACCATCTTCCTTCTTCTTTTCTTCTTTGAGGTGATCTTACCCATATTGATTGTCTGTGATGGGAAGATGATGTAACTGCCGTGCAGGAGTTTATTCATTCACGACACACACAAGGCTGGAATTGCTCGGTTTTTCTGGCAACCAAATTTGACGGCTGGGTGAACAGTTATTTCAAAAGGGGCTTCGCCTGTTTTTTTTCTGGAATAACCACCCGCCTGATCGTAGATTTTTTAAAGTTGGACTTGTGCACTTCTTGTGATGGTATACTAACTATGCTGTACTTCTAAATTTAAGAAGGATTTGGCACAATAATCAAGAGTATTTATTTGTTTACTTTTGAAGCCTGGTGTATAACATTCTAACCGTTTACAGTGAGATATTGCTTAGTGGATAGCACAGCCAGATCACACAGCTGCTTGTCAAAATCTTCCCGGGCACGAAAGCTGCTCTTATATTTATCCTTACAGAGTGCTCTGGAACAGAAGTTCCAAGATGAATTTTACATGTCTGTCTGCTACTGTCTAGACAAGACCCAACACTGACCTATTTCTACCTAAATATAGATCTTTCCAGCGCAAACTCTTAATGAAGTTTCCAGACTGGAGTCTGGATATTATATACTATTTAGAAATCATTCAAGTCTAGTTTGCACTTTTGCACTATAAAAACTTGATAATAAATGGAATATGCAGTATAAAGTCTTTGTCTTATGGGCTAATATTGTATATATTATAGAAACAATTTATATTTACCACTTGTAGTCCACAGGTGGCAAACTCGAGCTTGCTCCAATAGACTTTGATTGAGTTAACCTATTTATTATCAGTGAATAGCCTTTAAAACCTAAATCAGTTAACTTTAGTATTCCGTATTTTACATGCATAACATGTATACAGTAGAAGGGGCAACATACTCTCTTGCTAGCTCCTAGTGCTTTTTATAATTTCAGTTAGCTCACCTAGCAGCAAAAAAGTAATACGGCATTCATGATCTTTTTTATTACAAAAGACTGGTATGATCTGAAAAGTAAATGTCACAGAATCACCCTATATTGTGTGTGTTGATAATATATCCATTGTATATAAGTAATAAAAAATATAGAAAATATCAGTTTGTAAATATTTTATAAAAAAAAAAAAAAAAGGCAAATTTGTTAAAAAGGTATAACATTTCTTAAATGTGGGGTTTTATGTTTTACTATATTCATAGGTCATTGAATATATCTGAGCGGGGATCACAGATATCCTAGGTAATTGAACATGAACCGACTATGGAATGCTATGGTCTTAGATGCTGGGTTAACAAACATGGGAGCTCAGTTCAGTAAAACATTGTTTGTTGCTATAGAGTCGTAAGAACACAAGCAGTGCTGGTAGATGTAATTTATATTTTTTAATAAAGTAAAAGGGGAAAAAATAAATGATTAGGACAGAGTTTTAACCTTGTAGAATTCATTGTTCTTCCCAGGACAACATGCAGCATATTGTAGGTTCCATATATGAGGGGGTGCTGAGAAGTTCCTGGCTTTGCCCCCTTCCAGATGAAATAGAAAAATAAATGTGGGGGCATATGACAGCCTAATATCTTAATATGTAACTGTGCAAATAACAGGTCTTTGTAATTCTTAAATCTATTTTTTCTTTTAGTGAGAAGCTGTGATGGTAGAGGCACAAGCAAGTTTCACGTCAATGGAGTTACAGGCCTTCATGAAGTTTTTGTTTCTCTAGGGAAAGTCAGCAAAGGACATTCACACTGAGATGTCAAAAACGCTGGTGGAGAAGTGTCCTTCTTACAGCACTGTCAAAACCTGGATATCTCGTTTCAAGACTGGGCATATCACCATTGAAGATGAGCCCCGCAGTGGGCGCCCCGAAACCTCAACCTGCGATGCTGTCCATAATCTAATTATTGAGGACTGGCAAATATCCACAAAAAAGAAAGCCCAGATACTTGACATCTCACGGGAGCGTGTTGGGTTTGTTATCACCACTATCCTACATATGCGCAAGCTTTCAGCGAAGTGGGTGCCGAAATGTTTGAACAGTGATCAGAGAAAGGAACAAGTTAAAGCATCCAAGGCCGTTTTGGTCCATTTTGAAGCTGCACAGGACCTTTTGGCTAGGTTAGTGACTGATGATGAAATCTGGCTCCACATCTATGATCCTGAAACCAAGGAACAGTCAAAGTAATGGCGCCACAGCGGGTCCCCACAGCCGAAAAAGTTCAGAACCCAGAAATCGGCCAAAAAAATCATGGCGTCCGTTTTCTGGAACAAAGACGGTATTCTGTTGGTGGACTACCTACCTCAGGACTCCCGTATCACCAGACAGTAATATGCTAACCTCCTGGACCAGCTGAAGGAGGCAATTAAGATGAAATGCTGTGGAAAATTGACTAAAGAGATCCTTTACAATGCACCTGTGCACACGTCCAATGTTGTGGCTTCCAAATTGAACACCCTGGGTTTCCATTCGGTCCACCAACCCTTCTACTCACCTGACCTAGCCCCTTCCGACTATTATCCAGAATTTGAAGAAACACCTGAAGGGGCAATATTTTGAGGACATTTCTGACGGCGAAGATGCTGCTGAGAGCTGGTTTGCGGCCCAACCAAAGGACTTTTATTTGAACTGTCTAGAAAAGCTGCAACTATGCTGTACCAAGTGCATCAGTCTGAGGGGGGAATATGTTGAATAAATGTGTTGTTTCATAACTCTGGCTCTCTTCCTTCTGAGCAATGCCAGGAACTTCTCAGCACCCCCTCGTATATAAAATTGTGATTTGATCTGACCAAAGACAGCCATATCAGGAAACTGTCATCTGATACCCATAATAGATCTTGTATATTTGTATGAACTGTCAATCCTGCACTGTTTATCACTATATTTCTGCAAAGTAATCCCAGTGACTAAGTTCTTAAGCTTAAACTTGCATAGAAACAGAGCAAATAAAAAGGTGAAATAGCTTTTAATCCTCCCTGAAGGAAATATATGTGATGCATCACTGTGCTTCTTTATTTCTTCAGCTTAGCAAATGTCCTATGGAGTTAATTTATTGATATTAGTCACATATTGGACACAGCAAAGACACACAGTCTGAGGTCTCTACAAATTAGTTGAAGTTCTGTTCTCATTTAATAGATCTGACCTAATTATTTACTCTTCGAAAAAATCCCCCCCAGAAAGTTTGGCTGCATCAGAGAGAGGTACCACCGAGCTGCTATAAAATATTGGGAATCAACATCTGCTGTTTCTTCCCTGCTGTAATATTTTTTGGAAAGTACAATAAAAGCAACGAGGGTTCCTGTGTGCCAATCTTCACCATTAGAAAGGACTGGCATGATTTCAGGAGGACCTGCTGATTTCTCCTGTCGAAAATACATTTCACTTAAATTTTCCATTGCTTGCACATGAAATTTTTATTATGTCCTTTACTGCTCCTTAAAAGAAAGGATCAGCTGTTGGACTTTTCTATTTATTTCAGAAGTGTCCACTGCCAAGGAAACTGGTTTTTAATAGGTGACCTATAACTGCACATGCAGCTTTTTTACTTTCCATATAATATGCTTTAAGGTTTAATTTTTCATACCTTTGGTTCTCCCAATTTTTTTTACAATATCCAGGTTTGCAGCTACATATTCTCCATGACATATTTTAGAATGTAGAAAAATGCACAGATAACTTTTAACATTGATATACATAATAGAAATGTTTTGGTTTCATTTATTCCTTGTTTAAGGTAAAAGAACCAAAGTGTTTTTATATATGCTATCAAACAGTTTTTAATTACATCTTTTCTATGTTTTATTGAGGAAATTAAGAGTATTTTCAAAGACAAATTTATAGTCATGTTTTCACAGTTACATTTCAGCAATTTTTTTTATTAATCAATGTTATAATATTTTTTATTAAAATGTATACTTTTCCTAATATAATGAAAGTAACATAATCTAAATAAGTCACTGATGGAGCGGTAAAGCACATCTATTGTGTAGCACTGTAAGGTGAGGCAGCAGAGGCTGTCTTTGTAATATACAAATATGTTTTCCCCATTTACAAACAATATATTACAAATTATACAAAAAAAACAAGGTCATTAAAAAAAAAACCAAATATTGATAACATTCCATCAAACTGACCTATTTTACTTGACATAGAAACATCTGCCACTGAAAAGGCTATATTTAAAGATACCATGTCACCAAATTACCAAAAATAATAACTGCAGGTCAAAGCTCCTAAATATTGTGTACTTGAAATGCTTACTCGCAGTATTTTTCCTTTTCATAAATGTTTTATTTCCCTGAAGTTCTCAGCACATCCCCTGCCTTCTTGCAAATCATAGCCCTCTCCTTTCTTTGAATTCCTCTGTGTGCTGGCCCAGCTCATCTGTTCCTCCCCTTATCTACCTTCATAACCTTTATATATAGTAAAAGAAAAAAAAAAAGGGTTTCTCTTAAGTGACAGTTTCTAAGTCTCTTGGGGCTGCTGACATCACATCCAATATAGCAGCATCAAACAGCTCAGACTGTTGAATGTTTAACCATAAGGGGCTTTGAGAGGTAAATAACATGCACATAATGTGTTAAATGAACATGTTATGCTAGGGAAATATGTTTTTTTTTAATGGATAGTCTTATGATAGGGACTTTTAAGGACAAAATAACTTTTCCTGTATGTTGCAGTTTATTGTGATATTTTTTTTAAATCATAGCTTATGTAGTTCAACCGAGCATATTACAATTTACATTTACCTTGTCAGGTCTTACACAACGTAGAACCAGCAACTTCTGGAAATCAGTCAAAAGATCTTCCCATGGCTCCGGTAATTCCATTTCATTAGGGTGAGAAGAATCATATATGCTCTTCCACTGGCTTATCTGAATAGAAGAAAATCACTATGATATTACTGATTAGGAAAAGCTACATTGTAACCAGCCCACTCAATAAACATTCCTGTTTAGACCCAAGACAATAATAAAAAGTAATTCACAACAATGAATTTACTGCTACAGTCTGAACTTGTACCTTCCCTTGACACCTGTATAGGAAATACATTCATAGTATCCAAGATCCAAGGGTAAACAAACTTGATAAAAAAAAAATAAGAAATGCATGGAAGATTTTTTTTTTACATTGAAAACCTAATCAATGAGACATGTATTTGGTGCTGTTGAAGTTAATTTAAATCCCAAATTCTATTGGTAGGATAACCTATGAGTTAGCATCTGGAATTAAAAGGATTTTAAACAAACATTACATTTTTGTAGTTTTAGAGCCCAGCAATTCACTAAGACTTAGCCTGCTTCCCCAGTTGTGTTGAAAAGCTCATTTTTGAAGTTTCTTTTTGTTCCAATTTACCAGTACACATTAGAGTGTTATTTGGACATTGCGTATTTAGACTGCAATGAGAACACAGACAGCAGCATTCTAAAAATAATAGAAGCATTTAGGAGCCTTTATGTGCATTTATTAGTATTTAAGGGTGGTTACAGTGATTTTTCCTTTGTTACCCTCGCCTCTGAAAAAAGTAATAACTTGGATAAATGCATTCAAACATTGTAAGTGCTTTTCAAGACATTTCAAAAAACATCCATGCACAAAAAAAAAAAAACCTGAGTTCAGGCTGTTCACTTTGCAATACCCAATCAAATGCAAGGGCATGTAAAGAAAAAAAAAAAACATGATGTTTTCTTGCACAGGATGGATGGCTGTAGAAGTAACAGAACTGTAATTACTAAGCTAAGTGAATTATGCCTTTCAGCCTAAACTTGTTCAATTGACTACATTATGATTGATATACTATAGGAGTTTAGGCTCCTTAAGTTTTTACATCTACGATACAATATCCAAACACAACATCCAAACTTTATCTATGTAGTCCAGTGTATTGACGAACGGAAAGATCCATGCATTGGGGGGGACAAAACAACTGCTCAAGAAAGAGATGGTCAAGAAGCAGAAGATGGTAAAGTTTGTAGTTCAGAATCTTTAAACATTTTTTTGTGAACACTGGGGAACTTTTTGTTGAGTTAGATCTTACACTTGTTTTTTACCAAGTTTTGGGTGGTGAATCTAGAAATGACCCCAGTTTTTGCTATCACATCCAGTTGTTATGATATAGGATACCCCTCATTTTTGTGAAAACCATACAAATTTTACATACAATGAAAAAATAATGAAATAACTTGAATGTACTGTTTATTTAAATTTATTTTGTTATTAAAAAAATTTGGTAAAACTTTATGACATTTTTTTTACAGTAAAACATTTGAAAATTAATTGGGCAAGCAGTTAAGGTAAAAATTCACGCTTATAGTTTTTCCTGGAGTGTTCAGTGTTAGGACAATCCTGCCGGATGCTCCAACAATAGTCAGCCATCATATGTACACCCTATCTACCCTGATACCGTTCTTCCATTTATTAGGATTATTTTTAATAATATTATTAAATAGGATTTATATAGCCCAACATATTACGTAGCACTATACATTAAATAGGGGTTGCAAATGACAGACGAATACAGACAGTAACACAGGAGGAGGAGAGGACCCTGCCCAGAAAAGCTTACAATCTAGTAGGTGGGGAAATTAGCACACAATAGGAGGGGAGATGACCTTCAAATCTTGGTGGAATCATTCACCTTGCTCAGAACTGACTGCACCAGGGTTTTCCAGAAAGTTAGAAATATGGCTATGCAGAAAATGCACCTTGATGCTCATATTGCAACCAAGCATTTTGTAGCTCTCCAAGAGTTTCTGGACAATTTCTGTGTTAATATTTGCTCATGTGTTTCTTAAAAAGGTCTAGACAATGGCTTTGAATGATAACCAAGCAATCTTTTGGACTTTTGACATTGTCCTGATGAAATGTTTATCTTTGATGAACTGCTGAATCTGTGGACCATCAAACACACCGGCCTTTATTTTTTTCAAATAACAGGCTAGGAAATGCCAAAATGAGGTACTTGAGACATTCTCCTTCAGTTGGCAAAGCTTTATCGAACTGCTTCATCAGACCCAGTTTAACGTGCAGAGGCGGGAATATAATATTCTTTCTATCAACAAGTGGCTCATGTAGAATGTTTGGATCACCTGGTTTTAGGGCAGATTTTGGAGGCCAATTCCTTTCCACCCAATGCCTCTCACGAGCTCCGCTGTCCCACATGCACAGATAACAGGGATACTTGGTGTATCCTCATTGCTGGCCAAGAAGGAAGCATACCATTTTAAGGTCAACACAGATGACCCAATTGTGTTGGTGATATTGCAACAACTCAGTGATGACTCTCTTTATGTCTGCATATTCTTCACAAATTTCATAATTTTTTATAATAATGATTTATAATTATGTATTATTTTATAAATTATGATTCTAATATAATAAATAAATATAATAATTATACCCGGGAGTTAATCCTAAGAATTACAGGCCCACAATATAAACAAAAATTTATACGAAAAAAAATAGGATCACTTTTTGCATCAAAAAATGACAGAATGAGAGAACCCTAGGGGGGTTAAACCAGGTATGTTATGGCAATACACAAAGCCACTGTCAGTTCTAAAGTATTGCAGAAATGCAATTTCTTGGTGTTAGGAGTTCTGAAGCCTTCTTCAATAGTCCCAAATCACGTGCCAAATTACTCAACTCAAGCTGAATAAATCCCTCCCAACTCATGCTGATCAAGTCCTCTTCAATTTCAAACTCTTTATCATTGTTGTCACCTAGTTCATCACCATAATCATATTCTTCAAGGGAGGGTAGTGTAACGAAAACCAGCACTGGGATTTATTTTAAATGAGCCACTGGGCGTTTATCCCATGGTAGACTAGGATACTCTATGTACATTTATTTTCTTGTTATATCCTGAAGTTTTCACTATACAAAAGTTACAGTCACTGAAATGATCTCCTGGCTCTCGCCAAACCAAACCATAGGTATACCAAATGGCATCCTATCACGTGTTCTCTTTGTCCACATCCATAAACCCTCGACACACTGTTTGAACACCTTATGAGGGGCCCAAGACTTATTTTACTTGGAATGGTGAAACTGCCACAAATATAACAAAATAAACTAGGGTTGTTTAGGCACTTACGACGAGAAGCAGCAGAGCCAGACATGATCTGAAAGGAAGAAAATACGTGTGTAAGTAGAAAAAAAAATTTTGCTTTTTCACTACGTAGAGCAGCGCACAACCTCTGACCACACTGTCTTGCATGTAAATTTATAGCCTATACAAATCCAAACTACAGTAATCACATTCATATAAGCGGTAGAGAAAAAACTTGAGGTGATAGAAAAAAACTAACTGCACTTTCAGAATCAGCATACCTATTTTAGTGTAAATAAGATAAAAAAATAAAGGCAACAAAAAATTTGTTAAAAATTGTTACCCAGTGGAATTTTTAATTAAAAGCACAAACGTGAAAGAGCCATCTAAGAGGAACAAGAGTAACCATCCTTATACAGTAGTCAAGGTCTTCAACATCACCTGTCACCCATGTTTAATGCTTTTTAACATCTCCACCAAAACCATCTGACAATTTACAACTTGAGACTTGTAATTCTTAAAATGAGTACTTGTCTCTGATTTAATGGTACCATGGGAATCAAATTATGTATTTATAGGTATGTTTCATACATTTTCACACCTCCCATTGTGATGTTGGGCAATTAACTTGGCTTTGAAACATTCCAGGGTGAATGGATTCAAGTGACTGGACAGAAATGCTGGGGTATGTGTCTGACATTAATTGGAACTAAGGAACCTACTTGGATGAAGTGGGAAACATTAATAATACTGCACACCTTGCCCAATAAATGTGACTATTAATACATAATGAAGGAATAGCTTTAGAAGCACCTCTTTAAACAAGCTCTAATCTAAGAATGCAACTGTCCTCCTGGAGCTTTTAGTAAATAAATACCAGGAAAAGAAATCTCAAGGGTCACAAAATAAAACTGATCTTATTTCTTTGACTTTTCATCTCCTTTTTTTTACATAGGATACTGTAATTTAACCTATTTAATATATCTCGGTTATAGTTGTAATATACATAATAAATATATTGTACATTAATTCTTTACATACATACTGGTGATCCTCTTTTCTCTTGCTTGCATATCATTCATGCATTCATCCCCACTGTCAGCTGTCTCCTGTGATTTCTGCTAAAACGCCTCTGTTAATTTGCAATTTAAGCAGCTCTGCAGGCCACTAAATGCCAATTGATTTTGCAATTAATATGATGAACTCTGTTCATTGCAACAATTCTCCCCTAAAGTCCAGAACTGTAGATTAACATAGCTTACATATTTATTTTATATGACACCCTTGTATAATTAGAGAAATACAATAGCACACCGTGTTTCATTATAATCACCTGGATGCTACTTTTTAATACTATTTCTCATACACAAAACATAAACATTTTTGGGTGTTCCCTGTAGTTTGTTCAAACTCAGACAAAATCTGTTTATATTGTACAATAATATACCAGAAATAAAAGTACCATCCATCATTTTTCAAAAAGGGATCTACACTTTTTAGTTACCGTTTCAGTAGATATTCAGTAGAGAACAGCGTAATTGATAAAAAGATTCCATAGGATAGACAGATATGTCATATTCTTCCCCTATGTCTGATTAAAACAAATGTAATGTATTGTAGCTTGCTAGTTTATGTGATGGCTTCACCCTTTTTTTCTGGGTTATTTATTTTTGGTTTCCCCAGTAATTTTGCTTTTATTATTATTATTATTATTATTATTAATATTATTATTAATAAACAGGATTTATATAGCGCCAACATATTACGCAGCGCTGTACATTAAATAGGGATTGCAAATGACAGACTAATACAGACAGTGATACAGGAGGAGAGGACCCTGCCCCGAAGAGCTTACAATCTAGTATTAGCACACATCTTGTTATAAGAGTACAATGTTCACTCACCATGCTGTATGTACAGGAGAGCAATGTTGTCACCCTAGGCTGCTCTCTTTTTCGAACTAAAAAGAACCCCCCTTTTTAAATCTCTAAAGCAGTTATGTTGCAGTTCATGTGATGTTTATAGAAGATAGCAGCGAAGGTTTAAAAGATTGCCTGAGATTTAATTTTAGTGCACAGGAAAGTACAAGTACACTGGATTTTGGGCAAGTTCAACATGAACTTTTGTGTATTAGCTTAAACGGTTGTAAACCTAAGAAAAAGTCCATCCACCTAATTTTCAGTTTGTAAGCATAACCTTTGATTTGTACATTTAGGTCACATAACTTCTTCACACCAAAGATGCACAATGTTTCCACAATGTTTGCCACTTAAGAATGCTGTCGCTTACTTATTGGTCACTCCGGGGCTCCAAAAATACCACATGGGGGTGGATAGGGAGTATTGGTAAGGTAAAAGCTCCAACAGAAGTTGAGTATGTGCAGCTTGGAAGGGGAAGGAATTAGTAAACCTGTCTATTCACCCTGCATGGGTGAAGCACAGGTTCACTTTAGTTCCTTGAAAGTATGCTAAGAAATGGTAAAAAACTGTCAATAGCTGTCTTTTTTTTTAAGATGTATTAAAATTAAAAATACAATCAATAAATCCACTTAGTTATATATTAACGTTTTCATCAATGTATATTGAGATAGAATCACAATATGCCTTTGTACTAGCCTTCAGCAATCTCCTGCATATCAATTATCAGAGAAGAAGAAGCAGGGCTCCATATCCACCAGCTTAACATCTAATACAAATAGCACTTGCAAATTAGAGTGGAGAACCCAGAGAATACCCAATCAGGCAGCTGCCATGACTAAACCACATTGCTTGGACAGCGGGTGGAAAATAAATGTTCAGAACGTTTTATAGTGTCCTGATTACTACGTTGTATGAGCAGGATGACCTGTGTTTTAGATAGATTATGTAAACCTATAAAGTACTCCATATACTGTATATAGCAACAGTATCAGGATTGTAGCATTGCATTACAGTATTAGTATTATCATTTCAAAAAAGTAAGGTGTAAATTCTACTCATTTATTTCTGCTCATAGTGTAGAGATAACTAAAAAAGGAATATGGGGGAACCAGCCTTTTACAAGGTACCTGCAGTTGCAACCAAAATACCATGTGGATTGCCATTGTTCAGGTATTGATGCATTAAACCAGCAGACAGTTTTTGTTTTAGGTCATTTATTGTTGCTGCAGGGTTATGTTCAGGTTGGCATTTAAATGAGGCCCCTGTCAAATCCTTGCATGTGGTGTCTTGGGGAGATTTCCAAACATTCAGTGAATAACTGATTTTACATGAAAGGTTTCTCCTCTAAGAGTCTAAATGTTCTGTTCTGAACAGCCAGATTTCTCCAGTATGGTCAGTATATTTTTTGCATTTTAGCTGTTTGTGTGTTTTTCTGTGAAAAAAGGGGAGTCTGATTTACATTGCACAGCCTTTATTCCAACTTGATCATAAGGTAGTAATTAGATTTTATTTCACCTTTCCAGGAAAGAAAAATATGTTTCTACATATAACCAATGTAACCTGGTATATTCTTGCAAACAAAGCAGTTTATCTGTTATGAAATACACTTAATACAAATAAAATAGGTTTACTAACACTGTAATGTTAACACTCTAGCAACTTACTGATATGTATTTCTTATTTTTTGTGTATTAAACACAAGTTTATTATTTCAAACAATCTGTCCGAACCAATAGAGGGCAACATTTAGCTATGAAACAAGCATTGTATAGTTAACTTTGTGTTAAGATTAGATCTTGTTCAACTAGCAAAAACTTTGATTCATAATCATAACAACTTTCTATGTAACACTCCAAACTTGAAATAGTTACTGTGCAGAATCCCCCTTAACCAAACATAAAGGACACAATTAGGCATTTATAGAATTACTTTCGGCTCAAGCTCAAATCATTTTGTTTTTGTTTCAGAAGACTTTTAAAGGTTGTCATTGGTGTGTTACTGGTTATATAACTTTGCCAGTATAAACTTTTTAGAAAACAGAAAGGACTTTGAATGTTCTTTTAGTCATTATCAGCTTCTTGAATATATTTCCCCCTAACATGCACTTATGCTATTTAGTGCCTGGCTGACAAGCTCTCGATTGATGGTGAAAACAAGGTGCAGTCATATTACTGTAGTCCCAATGGAGAAAAAAAACACGTTGGCATAATATTTCCAACCTGCTCTCCTGACAAGATAGTTTCCCTGAAATAATTTTTTAATTGAGTTTCTCAAATTTGGTAAAAAAGTGGTAAAACGTTTCCAGGTTGCATCAGTTGTGTGTAGGAGAAACATGAAAACCAAACTTTTATTTTGGCTAGAAAACAGAAGGACAGAACCCCTGTCAAGTTTTATTGCTGTCTGTGTCTCTGCTGGGGGGATTTATTGCCACTACTGATCCTGGTGACCGTTGTGTCCGCTAAAGGGGTGATAGGAGATTCAACAGTTGGCTTCCACTGTTGATTAGAGGAATAATTCCAGTGGAAAAAGCATTTCTTATAATACTGGTCTAAAAAAGGAATGTCCCCTAGCATTTCTGACACAATTTTTAAACATGATTGGTATTCATACTTGTTCTGAGACATGACACAGGCATCACAAAGTGATATCATTGAAGTATAAATTCTGAAAATGTGTAGACTAACTTATAAAGCCAGAGGACGCCAAGGGACATACAGCATAAATGGACTTCTTCTTTTCAAACATTACTCATAAAACCCCCAGGATGCTACACAGGAAGACACATCCTTTTACTAAAGTGAAAAACAAAGTATGCTTAAATTGCATAGTTTTCTATGACTTTGTTAAAATTCCTGTAGAAGTGATCCTTTACATGTGACAGAATTGTAGACAACTGTGGACTGTTTTGTAACTCAAACTTTATAAAACTAATAAAAGAGAAATAGATATTCTGAGTGTCTAAGTTCTTCTGTTTTATTCACAATGGTATTTCTTAGGAGGGTTTTTTTTTTTATTCTGATTGGGACTGAGATTTGTCTTTTACCGAATAGATAGAGAAACCCTTCAGACAGCAAATTTCTTCTTGCAGGTAAAGCTTGTTGCCTTGTTGCTACTGTTGGCTACTGCTCAGTATAAGTTGAGAAATATTTAGGTACAATGTGAAGGCAGGGGAGGGTGTTTAATGCTCTTTTCCATCCTATCACAACAATACCAGCCCAATGCTCGTTGTGCCCAAACTTTTGTATATGAACGTTATGTATTGGCAGTTGACAATACCAATAAAATGTTCTATATACATTCCAAACATTTATTACAGATTTCTTAATATTTGAGTCAAATAAAATTTATTTCCCATATCAAATTTTTAATACAACACACAAACAAACCACATTACACAAAGTCAGTGACAGACCGATAAGCCACACCTTGTCAGATGTTCCACATCTCACTCGTTTTATTTACCATGTCAGATAGTTGGATTTTCTATGTCTCAGTGGGAGAAAGCAGATGCTGTATGCTAGGTTTTCAATTATTTACTAAGGTTTAATAAAACCATCCTTAATTTATATACCATATGTATACCTGTTCATCAACACAAACAGAAATCATGAGAGTGGTCAGGCCAATGTCTCTAGAAACACTGCCAAAAAAGACATCAAAGCTTTGATCAGATTCAGTGGTGTCTGCAACAATACTTAAGACTTTTAAAACTTAACTTAAATATCAAAATTGGAAAAATAGCACAACATACCCTGCAAAAACAATTCTCTTCTAATAATATGTTGGTACGTTATATTAATAATACAGTTCTCTGTACAATTATCCACTTGTAGAACAATAAACCATGAATTGAAAAAGTGTTCTATAACACTGCTGTTAAATTATAACATCTCTGACGTTACAGGTCCTGTGAAATTTGTTCTTTCTTTGAAGTTTTGTTAAAGCTAAACTCAAGACAAGCAAATGAACACAAAATTGAAAAAGACATATATAACCAGTCTTATCTACCAAAGGATTTGTAATTATGTTCAGCCAGAAAAGTAATAGAACATTCAATGTTATGAGTTAAAAAATGTAAGAGTGTCATCTCACTGCCAACCATTTGTTGTTTGACAGTAACATGCCAATAATTCACCCACTCCTCTCATTATTTGAGCTATAGTGCAGAAATACACTTGCTTCCAATTCTGTCCCAACTTCCAATATGAATTTTTTTTTCACAAGAGATGACAGGAGACTAATATCAAGAGGAAAAAGCCTGAGTAGTTGCTGAAACTATATTCAAATTCCTAAGGAATACGAAACTTCATTACATGTTTCTCTTTATTTGTCTGGAGCTTTAAACGCTTTCCATTCAAACAACGTCCAACAATGACAAAGGCATTATAGCAAAACATCAAGTTTACAGATGTGAGGGGTGCCTACTCATTCGATGGTGGGTACCATACATTTTAAAAACTTCACATATAAAATTTTATATATATATATATATATATATATATATATATATATAAAATGAAGTTTGGGGATCAACTCAGACTGCAGCAGCACGGTCTTCATCAAAAACACAAGCTTTATTTGGGAAAAATGTAACAAAACTGTTTCGTTCCAGCAACTCAGAAAAAACAAGGTGGCTTACTTCAGCCTAGGTGTGAATGTCCATTCCCATGTCCCCACAGCAAGGGTGTGTCCAATTCCAGTTACTCATGTGGGTCCAAACCCCAGCCTGGGGTTTCCACAGTCCAAAACAACAGCAGTTTTATTTATTTAGCACAGCACACTCTCCAGTACTTTAAAGTCAAAACACTCTATATCATGACAGTTTGACTCACAGTTCAAGTCTTGTTGGCCCACTGGTTTTCCTGGAGCTCTGTCCCCTTGACTTGCAGCCTGAAACCCACTTTGGCTCCCTTCCCCTGCCAGGAGCAGACTCTGGCTCCCTTCTCATGCACGGAACCTTCTTCCTCTCAGCCTCTGACTGCTCACTCCAGCCTCTGACTGTTCATTCCCCCCTGGAACACACTGGCTGATCATCTCCGACCTGGACCCTCTGGCTCTCTCTCTGCCTGGATCCCTCTGGCTGATTACTACTACTAAGTGAAGGTGGATATATTCCCAGAATCAGGGTTAGGCCAAGGAACCCACCCTTTCACTCCCTTGGCCGGCTCCAGGGCCATAAAGAGCTTTTTTAAAAAGACACACTACCACAATATATAAATGGTATAATAGTGACTTTAACTTAAACTTTATTTGTAGTTTGTATTTAAAGAACAAATACAATAGTTTTTCTACCTATAGTATACAATGTACAAGAGAACTGTAAATTGGCTTCGATTCATTACATTTTTTGGTGACTAGATAACTAATTTCTTTCCTTTCCCACTGTGTAGCTGCAAAAACTACAAGATTTTTTATCTCAAAAATTCATATAAAACAGTTTCAATTTGGGCTATACTGCCCTACTTGAAACCACAGATGCCAGCATGATAGCAAAGTACATGCTGTTGAGGGGGGGGGGGGGGTAAGAGAAGCCTTCAATCTGATCTCTTGGGAGAAGTTCAGAGTGAGATGGAAGAGATCCTCTGTGGAACAGAGATGTTACTAAAATATTACAAAGAAAAATCAAATGTGCTCATACACAGTATTTGTATATGTATACACTTTATTTGATAATTTACATTTGCTCTGGACCTAAATTAAGATAAAGGTTATTTCACCTGTCAACGTCATTAACTTTTTTTCTGTATGATAGTATTGTCATTCTTTGCAAAACTGAAGTTCCTATTCAAACATACCATTGGATCCGGTTCAGCAGCTTTAACTCTTTCTAGTTTTACAATGCTCTTTGCTTCATCCAACACCGTTCCTCAATGGTATTTTAGCCCTATCCTTGCTCTGCTTGTCCCTATTACTTGCTTGATCTCCACATTTCTTTTTATCTGCCTTACTATCAGCTGTAGTTCTTTATAGTTAGTTATATGTTGCCTATGTAATACTATTGCAAATTCCCCATAAACAGTGGTTTGTTCAAACATATACTATATGATGCTGCAAGTTATTTGCTGTGTAAAACTAAATTATAACTAATACCCAATATATATAACTAGTAACCACTACTTTACTATTTACTATTTTAAGAAATTCTTGAAATGTCAAGGGTGAAAAAATATGAAGCAGGCAATGACCACAACTGGCAAGTTTTGGTGGTCCAGATGTTCAGTTTTTGTTCATTTCTAAACAATTGTGCAAAGAAAAATATGTGACTTGTATGTATTTAACATCATGCACAGAAAAGTATTCTAAGTATTTTTAGCAGTAGCTTTGGCTGAAGAACTGATATGGCACAGCACATGTGTAGAGAAGGGTAAAGCAGAGGCCATTGGCAGGGCAAGCTTCTAATACAGGAAATATGGCCATGACACACTCAGCATTCATTCAAAGCCTATTACTATCCAGAGCAACACATAGGAAACATACTACTACTCTTTCCAAAGTAAACCAGCCAACAGCAAAAATCTTAGCCCTGCCCTCTAAATACCTTGTAATATCCACAGTCCTCAGCACAACCTCAATGTCACCAGGGGCAGATTTAAACCATGTGACAAGAGCACAGAATCCCAGCAGTTAAAAAGCAGCCCAAGTCAAAGACATTCCCTTTTTATTTCCTTATAGAATGCATCATTAACACACCACACACTAAATCATATTAAAAGGATACAGGCTGCATCTCAAATCCAAAACATCTAATCCTGTATTTAGAAGGCCATTCCACACTTTGATGGACTACTTGGCAGGCTATCATCTAAACTGATACGTCAGTAAAAAAAATGTTAATTCAGTATGAAGATGCAGAAACAGCAAAAAAAAATATTTAAAGACTTAGAAGGAAGAAAAAAGTAAAAGGCAAGACGAAAGCAAAATTACTGCACTATCTGGACTGTTAACTGTATTTTTTATATTATAGGCCATGACTTTGTAGTTTTTTTGTAAGAATTTAGCAATGAAAGCTTCATATTTCTGACAACACAGGTTTCTATTTTTTATATTTTTATACTGTGTTTCTATGGATTGGTATTACAAATCAACATTATACTTCTTCATTATATATGCAGGCTCAGTGTAGAGTTGTGGAGTGATTGTACTTCACTGATTCCCTTATCTTGCTGCAAATCCATCATGCAACTGTATGAAAACAACAATATCTAATTATGTGAAACACTCACAATGCTTCTAATATCCACAGACGATAAGAGCTACCCTTAGAATATAGGTCAAATGAAAGATCTCAGAAGCAGAAGTGTTCTATTCAAGGTGAGAAAAAAACATTCAAGATATTATTAAATGTTATTTGGCAAGGCTGAAAAGTGCTCTGTTGATTTACGTGCAGTCTGAATTTCAATGATCGATCTATTTTAATGCTCCAAATAATGTTTTGCATATGTTTTTTTCCTTAGAAAACAAAAAAATACCAGGGTATGAAGCTGCCAATTAAAAAAAGAAATGAAAATGACTGCCAAAAGAAGTTGTGTTTTCCTTTTATGTTTGTGCCAAAAATAAATGATGAACTTCAAAAGGCTCCATCTCTAATGAAAAACTGACGTCAGACAAAGACAAGAGCTGTTATCACTTGATCCAACTTGATGAAAAGTAAAACACCTTGATTATTACCTATTTGTTTGCATGCCTCCGAAACAGGCTGTGGAATAGGCAGTCATTTTGCATATTTACTTTCCTCAGGTGAATTTTTCAGGATCATTATTGGAATCAGTATTAGATGTTGTACAGTAAACCAAGAGAACTCTGATGTTGTATGGATTACCCTGAGCTATATACACACTTTGGCATAGTTACATGTTTAACATGTGTTACTGTTCCTAGCGTGAATGATGCTTTGAAAGAATTTGCGCCATCAATGCCACAAGCAGGGCACTAAAATTGTAAGGGGGTCATGCCGGTCTGGCCCCAAGATTTCCCTGCCTATATAAGTTTTATTCGGAAGCTACTGTGATTTGCACTATACATTACTGGGTGTTATAGTCAAGTTAGCTTGATTTCAGCAGATATTTTGCCTAACACCTCCAAGTATCCTTATAACTTATTCATACCTAATAGTAAAACTAGAAACTAGAAAAAGACCTGATTCCTTTTAATTAAAATACCACTATCCCTGTTCCTAGATGAATAATCACACTGAGCTGTGCATGCCCTGGAGCTGCAAGGAATGCATGAAACCAAACGCAAATACAGTACCTGGAAGTTTCGTCATTCTAGTCTGGCCAATCAAGACCACCGAAGATCTGATATAGGGAAGAACACCAGGTAGTGTTGCCTGCGGCTCACTTACAGATGAGTGTAAATAAAAAAATTGCAATCTGGAAGGTTTATTTTATTGCAGAATGGACATGCTTCTTAAGGACCTGCCTGGTTGTAATGTTTTATTTAGAGGGTTTAGTTCCACTTTACAATGTAATAGGATTATTATTTAGCTGACTGTGTCTTGCTGAGAAGTTTTCTCTTCCCTTTCTGTCTAGGAAGTTCAACAAAAAATCCTCAATTATGTCCATGTATTTTTCCCCTTATCACTTTCTGTTTAGTATTTCCCATCATTTTCTGTAAAAAGTGGAAGTAGTCACCAATACAATTAGATGACTAAATCTTCCCATTAGGAGCACTGACATAAAAAAATTAGAAAGAACCAACCCTATGACCAACCCTAACCTATTTTATGAAATAGTTGTATTTTATAAAGGATGCACAAACAACATATCACTAGTAGAAAAAAATGTAAAAAAAAATTAAAAATTATTTTTCTGTGTTATACTGTAGGATCTATCCCTGTTAATCTTTACAAACCTGGTATTATATTATATGTAAAAAGAAGTCTGCATTGCAGTGGAACCTTATTAGAACAGAACCATTATTATGAGCAATGTGTTTGTTATGAAAGAAATGCAATGAAGCCACATAAACAAATGTCTTTAGTCTATTTCTACATTTTAGGCGTTCAGAATATTCCAGGCTGTTAAAAACTGCATGCATCCAATAACTTCAAATGTGAATATTAAAAACCAATATGATGCACTGAACATGTAGTGTAGGAGATGTCTGCCTTTCTGAATACAACTGATGTGCTGATATATAGGAGGAGAAAAAAACACTGACATTAAATATTGTGCTGCCACAGCAGCAGTGAATGGCATTTTGATAAGCATATATTTGTGAACTAAAATCAATTATATAAGCAGAGAAATACTTCTGTTTAACCACATTAGGTATGTGAGGAAACTGAAGCGAGATTTCTTATTTATGCATTGAAAGAGAACAAGGAGAAAAAAAAAAACACTGTGCCCATACAGGATGAAAGAACAATGAGCAAAACAACCACAACACTGAATAACTGACTTTTTGTATGTAATTCATACTAAATAAAAATATGGATAAAGGACAGTTAATTCATACTTTTATTTACTTATAAGGCCAGGTGTTACTTGTGCAGTTGTGTTGTAGAGAACCAAAAGGCAATGTTGTGTCATGCATTACAAAAAATAGTGCATGCATATTGTCTGGTGTAATAGGTTGGCCAATTAAAAAACAGGCTATCCTATCACAACTCATGTTAATTCACAGCATACTGTGCATGTTTTAAAGCCCTATGCCCCTTGACAGTGTCAAACCAGTCTTGATGCACTTAAAAATCTCCAGCTATTCAAATTGAAAATAATTGTAGATCAGCATCACTTTTTCTTGGCCACCATTAATTGTAACACGTATGAAGTGCTGGACACATACCAATAAATACAATATATATATATATATATTTATATATATATATAATATAAATATATATGTACATGACTGTTTACAGTCAGAGTTTCTCCCCCGGCTCTCCACCACACAACCCTCTTTTCCTCTTTTATACACAATACCCATAATAACACCTGGTATGGTGAAAATGGCCTTTTCGGCTGTTGATTATACAACTTCCTAAATATTCTCATATACATAAACGACACTTTACATCATAAATCACATTGCACCAGTGTAACTTTAATGTACAATAATATAACAACAGTATAACAAACCTCAAACATTATAACAGCCTAACTCCCCTCAGGTTGCAGGTCCTCTAAGACACTAACACTTTCACCTCCATTAAACCAGGGACCTGCATTTTTTTGATATACCCTGCTCCCAGGTGCCATTCCATTGCCTCGTGAATGATATCAACCACGCCCCAATCCCTTAACCAATGCACCCTCATTTCCTGCCGAAATAACCGAAAAAATCCTTGAACTTCCAATGGTTCCGCAAAATTTGGGCAAACCGATTTCGCAAAACCATCGGAAGAGGTAATTAAAACAGTAGGATTCCCAGAGCTGCATTCAGCCCTGGGAATCTCCTTGCTTGCAATTTCCGGGGCACTAGAGGTTAATTAACCTCTAGTGCCCCGGGGGTCGCCTGCAGTCACAGCTGTCACCGCAAAGTTCCCACAGTCACGTGAATGTGGGAACTGAACTGCAGATGAACTCTGCAGTTCCACTACGATCCCCGGGGCACTAGAGGTTAATTAACCTCTAGTGTCCCGGGGATCGCACACTCATCTCAATGAATGCAGACACAGCTGCAATCATTGAGAAGATGCCTAGCAAAGGTGAACCTCCTGACATTGTATTATAAGTATCTCTTACAAATGATAAATTTGTTACAGATACAAATGTATCATTTGTAAGAGATATTTATATTACAATGTGTTATAAGCGAGAAATGCCCGATTCGATGCAAGATCGAACTTAATATTCTCAATCGCTAATCCCTACTCCTGTCAATGTGCTCATTTATTCCAACAAAGAGGGAAGCTGAGGATACCTTATTGGATTGGCTGAAGAGCTCCCGTTGTTGTTTTCAGCATTAGTGGAGATAGCTGCCACTGGAGAGGATCAACGTGGGATTGCATAATCGGAAATTGCTGGACCCTGTTCGGCAATTATTAGTAAAAATGTATGTTTTAGGATTTATGGTTTATTTATTTTTTTATTGTGTTCTCTGTTTATTTCCCAAACTCATTTAATCCTTTGTGGGAATTAGTAAGTGGTACTATGAGCCCCTGGGTGAGGGGGAAGTGTAAGGCCCGGGTCAAAACCAGTATTCCCCAGACACCAATCCCCCAATCTATTGCCGCAGTCTTCACCTATAGCAGCCCCTGCTCAGCCTCGGGGGACTGGTTGTGTCTCCTAGCACACGGGTGCCCCCAGAACAGGGTGCGCAAGGGATGCTGTCTGGAGATAGGCTGGCAGCCGACCCTGAGCCCACTAATACAGAGTACAGATCCCACAAATACTGAGTACAGAATGTCAGGAAATCCAAAAACAAGCCGAGGTCAAAACACAGGAAATCAGTCCACCAAATGAATTACAAAGGGAAAGGCACAAACAGAGTTGGGGTCACAAGCAGAGGTCGGTCCAAGCAGAGTTCAATGGATAGTAAGTAACAGGCACAGGGCAGTAACAGAATACTCAAAAATCACTCCAACACTCCAGCCCAGCAGACGCTACAACAGACACAGAATACTGGAAGCAGAGTGGCTATAAAGCCGTAGCAGCCAATGACAATGCAGGACTGAGTCAGGAACTGATCAGCCTTTAGAATCCCCTTCAGCTGTGCACAACTGTCTGCATGGCTAAAGGGAAGCAGGGGTTGCTGCTATCTTAGTTCTCCTGGCTGATGCAAATGACATCTCTGGATAGAACAAACAGTGTTTTATTTTGCAATGGCACACAGCACGGAGTCGTCGGCCAGATGAGCATTTCCTAACAGGAAGATATCTGGGGTATCCTAATAAAGGGGGCTTTCAAATTTTTATTAGGCTCCCTGCTCACAACACTGGGGTCTGGTTGTAGAGATAAACCTCTCTCTCCCAATTATTGCCCTTGCCACCATTGAGGGCAGGCAGGTGCACTCTTTTACCTCCCTTCCTTTTTCGCAAAACAGATTCCAGAAGACATTTTATTTAAATATTACTTAACACTCCTTCCATATTGTACTTCAACAAATGTGTGGTAATAGAAACTCTCCCAACTTCACGCTTCTATAAGGTTCTGACCAGGTCTCTCTGAAATGGCCAGCCACCTTTTTAAATAGTAAACCCAACAACAGCTAAATATTTTTACATATATTATATTTATATTATATTTAGAGTTAGAATGATTTCCTATCCACTAGTTTGGAAAAGTTATGTCACAGTCAACAGCCAAGCATTTATTTGGTATTTATTTCACAAATGATTTGTCTAGGTATTCCTGTGTCTTTCAGAAATGGAGAGCCAAAAGGTGGATGTTGGAGTCTGATGATGTAGAAGTTGAAACGAATGATAACTGCACTCATACACTACACATGTTCTAAGTATCACAAGCAAGGATCAAATACTAAAGAAGTAGACAAACTAGGGATAATAGGAGCTCAGACTAATCAAAGTCTAATGTTAGTGAAGTCTGTTGGAGTACGTTTTCACCATGGTTGAAATCGTCTCCACAATATTATTAACAAGATAGCTTAGGATCTAAATAGGCAGACAGATAAATATACAAAATAAGGAAAAATGATCAGAAATGTAATATGCTCTTTAATTTCTTTTTTACTGTATGTTTTAGAATCACAAAGCCCTGTTGTATAGTCAGCATTGTTCTTTAACCCTGCCAAAGATAATTGTTTTTAGGTCATCATTATCCAGATAATGACACACTTGTGCAAGTCCCAACCATTATCAGAATTATAGTGGTTAGTGGCTATTACAGAAAATGGCGCATGGGACCAGACTTAGTGTTTGTAAGATTTTTCGTAATGAGCTTTCAAACCCATTAAAAGTTATGTTATATATCAGACTGGTTATCTTATGAAGAACTTTACTATTTGGACATTACTAAATACTCTATGCACTTTGTTCAGTTATTTGTAGCCAGTGTTGCCTTTTCTTTTCTATATGTTTCACAGTTGTGTTCTAATCACAGAGTCAATTTGCTCTGTTCATTTTTTTGTGAAGTCCTACGGTTCTTTTTCTTCCAAAGGTTTGTAATAAGAAGTTTTCTTCCAAATGCAGTCCATCCATTTTCACACATCGCTTAGATCCTTGGCTAATGATACCGGTCAAATTAACGCCATCATATCTTTGTGGAACTCAAATAACGTTATGCCTAATAACATACCAGGCATAAAAGTTCTTTTCTTTTTCCAATCCCCCACCCCCAGCAAAAAAGGAAAAAAAAGTAATTTTGTTGATGTTTATTTAGCAAATATTGTAGATTGGTATTTTTACCAGTCAAGGAAAATGGATCTATTGCTTTTGTCACAAATAACTCTACTGATATAGTTTTACAGAATCCAGAATCATATTTACTGATATAGTAAAATAAAGCATATTTTACTGCTCTTTTGCATCAGTGCACATGAATTGGGGTAGGTGACATTTACCAACTGAGCAGATGCAGTCTTGTAGCTTAGGTAAGCATATACAGCTAGCCATATGTTCAGCATTGGGAATAGGGATCTCATCCTCACTTTTGAGGAGAACCTTTTGCATTTCACATGCATGTAAACATGCTAAGCAGGCTAAAAATCATTAATGATATGCAAATGTAGATAATAAGTCCTTGTAGATAATGGTGTTAGTTTACTAATGGAGTAGGGCCAGCTCACTTATCCCAGTGAAAAAAATACTTTGTAAAGAATTTTCACTTAGCTTAGTAAATGGGGTAAAAATGCAAAGAATATCCAATCAAGTATACGTAAATTTAAAAAAAAAACATTTAAAATTACTGTTGTTACTGAGTGTTTTGTTCTATTTTCTCTTTTCCAGTTTTACATTACTCAAGCAATATTCAGTATACAGTGTTGGACTACAATTTTTGCAACGTTACTGCTTGTTTTACTATCATCTTACTATTTAGGGAAATTGAAGCCAAATATTGTTTCCTTGTGTAGCTGCAATAAATTAAAATATAGTGGCTTTATGTAAATGTGTTTTAGGTAAAAGTCATACGGTTTTTTTCAGAGCATTACTGAATAGGCATGCATTGTATGTATATAACTGAAATCCTTTAGCTATTTAATCAGGTCACATAACTCCTAGGTACCACACCATTTAGTTGTACTGTGCCTGTAAAGCATTTGTGTACTTCAAATGCAAAAGAAGGCCATAAGACTTTTATGATCAGCTTTGAAGTATAAATAGAATGTGCTAATGTTGGTGTAGTGATTTTTCAATGCATTTCATTTTTTCTTAGTTTGTCAGACAAGATCTTCAGGTTCTTTCATAGGTTTATTTAAATACAATTAACTCCTCCTTGTAAAGCAATATGGTAATGTTGTGTTTTTTAGGATTGTCTGCATTTTATTCAAGTTTGGGATTCAGAAAGAAAAATCAAGTAGGTGCTTAAACGTGCAATTATTTCAGTGTTTGATCTGTCACTTTGCTAGGTTCAATGAAAATTACAGAGATTGTGTTGTGCTCGCTTTTCATTTGTGAAGTATTGAAAAATATAATACAGTTGCACAGCTCTGGTGTAAGACTTCTTTGTGTTTAAGTCAGTATACTCACTTAATGAGTAAAATAGAACTATGTATTTATTTAACATATGATGAGCTTAACATGTGCAAAGGAATAGTTTAGCAATTACTGTACAACATTTCTTGACATGCAGTCCTCACTAGATAGGAAGAGAAACCTTCCATTTAATAATTTAATTAAAAGAAACCTTTCATGAAATAATTTTGGAAGCTGCCATTGCTGATCCTGCCTTTTTAGAGTGCTAGTTTCCTGGCCATTATGCTGATGATTTGGCTTTAGTGCTGGCCAAGCTGCTGCCTGATGCACTTTTAATAGCCTGCATGCCCTAGATACTTAGATAACATTACCAAAGTCAGACATTTACAAGATTCCAGCAGTTTTGAAGAAGGTCAGCAATGGAAGCCCATGCACCTACTACAGATTCAAGAGCGGTGAATGGAAATCCTGGCAGTGGTGTCTGGTCTGCATCAAGGTCAATGGACCACCCTGCTCACTCCACTGAAACCAACAAAGTTGCTCGCATCACCCGAAGGCTGCGGGCGCCACATTCTCCTGGTGATGCGAGCAGCTATAGTAAATTCAGGGGGTGATCACCCCCGAAATTTACTATTGGTGATCGCATCTGCAGTTAGATTTGATGCACCATGCAGAAATCCTGCATGGTGTATTGCATCTAACTGCGGATGTGAACAGCGGCGTGGCGGGGACCCGGGCGCATTTAAAAGCAGATTACTTGGTAATCTGCTTTTATATTTCCCACCCGTCCACGCCCCCCAGACGGACAGGTGCCCCGGCATCACAGCGGGATCGTCCAATCGCCGCTGCAGCGTGGGGCAGAGGTAAGAGAGGCTCCCAAAGTTCCCCCGAGTGTGACTCAGGGTTACTGCTTTTTGCACGTTTTTTCCACCCCGAGTAACACTCAGGATTACCGCTAGGGGGGTTAATATAGTCCTTACAACCCTTTCTCTCCCTGTGGAATATACATAAATTTATCTCAGACTTCTAGGAAGGCAGAAAACTGCTTCTTATGGATACGAACCCAACACAATGAACATTGTCAGCTGTTCAGTCAATTTATTGTTAGTACTGGCAGTGCACAGTAGGTAGAGCAATTTATTAAATTTAATTTTTGATCAGTCTGGGCTTTTCAAGTGTGTACACTATAGGTAGAAATGGGCTATCTACATGTTTATTTTATGCATTAATATAGGCTATTATGGTAAAGATCATATAAATAGGATAGCACAATACAGAGATACCATGACACAGTATGCAGCTTTACAAATATCTTTAAATGTACTGCGTTTGAGATGTTTTTAGTATTAAGTGTTTCAGGTTTTGTATTCAGCATTAGGTGTTATAAGCAACTAGAGGTAAAGGAAACAAGGCTTTTCGTTATTTTTAAAAATTATAATGTGATACTATTATGTATCTAATTGCTACCTGTAAGGTTTAGTGGATTAGTGTATCTTATTTTTATCAAGACTCACTTATGTCCCTGGTAGTCCCTGGTTAACCCAGGTAGTCCCTGGGTTAAGGCCTCCTACCATACGGACGCCTCCTAGATACGAATGGGGCTTCTCGAATGGGGCTTGCTAGCTGTGTGCAGAAACGGAGGCTTGGAGGGGGGAGGAGGTGGTTTGCATGACTTGCAGAAGAAATCTTTTGCTAAACACAGCTGAGGTTGTGGGTGATTTTAGGGGGGTGAGCTCTTTCTGCAGCCTCTTGTAACTATTTAATGACCAAGACAAACTCTGCAGTTGTTTATTTTTGCACAACTTAAGAACAAACCTACAGTCCCTATCTCGTATGTAACCTGGGGACTTTCAGTACTGCAATACAAAAACAGAGAAAAAAAGCAATTACTGTAACGCATAAAGCTATAGTTAGGAAACATTTTTGGTCAATTTTTGAGGATTATCCAAATATTTACTAATATTCCATGAAAAGTGTACTTGTATGGCTATTTAAACCCTTGATTTAACAGCAGTTTCTGTACAGTCTGCTCAAATCCAGTCCATATATATATGGTATATATAGATACGATATACGGTCCATAAATACTTGGACAGAGACAACTTTTTTCTAATTTTGTTTCTGTACATTTCCACAATTCATTTGAAATGAAACAACTACAGGCTTTCAGTTTTATTTCAGTGGGTTGAACAAAAAAATTGCATAAAAATGTGAGGAACTAAAGCCTTTTTTTAAAGTAAATGGAGAATTGAGTCAAAGGCTATTTCATGGGATGGTGTGGGCAATTCCTTTGTTATGTCATTATCAATTAAGCAGATAAAAGGCCTGGAGTTGATTTGAGGGGGGGTGCTTGTATGTGGAAGATTTTGCTGAGAACAGACAACATGGGGTCAAAGGAGCTCTACATGCAGGTGAAACAAGCCATCCTCAACCTGCAAAAACAGAAAAAAACTATCCGAGAATTTGCTACAATATTAGGAGTTTCAAAATCTACAGTTTGGTACATCATGAGAAAGAAACAAAGCACTGGTGAACTCAGTAACGCCAAAAGACCTGGATGTCCACAGAAGACAACAGTGGTGGATGATCGCAGAATCATTTCCATGGTGAAGAGAAACCCCTTCACAACAGCCAACCAAGTGAACAACTCTCCAGGAGGTAGTCGTATAGGTAGCCCACAAACAAACAGCAACTGAAAGCCGCTGCAGTAAAGGCCTGGCAGAGCATTAAAGAGGAGGAAACCCAGCATCTGGTGATGGTGATGTCCATGAGTTCAAAACTACAGACTGTCATTGCCAGCAAAGGGATTTCCAAGTATTAGAAATTAACATTTTATTTTCAGCTTTTTAATTTTTCCAATTTCTTTTGAGCCCCTGAAATGAAGTGATTGTGTTAAAAAAAGGCTTTAGTTCCTCACATTTTAATGCAATCTTTTTGCTTAACCCACTGAATTAAAGCTGAAAGTCTGCAGCTCAACTGCATCTGAGTTGTTTCATTTGAAATTAATTGTGGTAATGTACAGAACCAAAATTAGAAAAAAGTTGTCTCTGTCCAAATATTTATGATCCTAACTGTATTTAAGGTATTAAAGACTAAGAAACTACTTTATTAGTTGTATTTTGTGTTTCTTTGTTATTTTGAAAGTACATTCTATGCATGAGGAATAAACAACAAGAACCACTAGGGAAGGGTTATGGTAGTTATTGGCTAAAGTCCAGTAATGAGCCGATGAAATGACTGCACTGCTAGCAATATTGGGCATAGCCCTTTGGGAATGTCCTAAAACATGTGCTCCACATGTCTTTGTTAGCTTAACAAGAACAACTCATTGATTGTCCTTATACCTCATTTTGTTATGACATAGGTGTCAATCAATCAACTACACCACTCCATCTTCATAGGATAAACTTCACAGGATTTGTATGGTCCTTAGAAAGTGTCTTTCTTTTGCTTTAAAAAAAGCAGGAGAAGCAGACAGATTGCGGAGAGGTTTACACATAAAGGTTGTAGCACATATCATGCTGGTCTGTCTTGATTCTTCTGTACACATGTAGAGCCTGATGATGATCTGCTAGACAGTGTGCTTTGCCAACAGTTCTAAAAAATGTTTGTATGGCTACCATTTACAGTCAATATGGACTATTAATGAGACATAAAAAAGCTATAAATGACTGGCTTACATACAGAGAAGGTAGAGAGTAGGTCAGGATCTTGAAATAATAACAGACGCAAAAGCAAATATTTAGGCCAGTGGTGTGAAACTCCAGTTTTCAATGGCTTTACATATGCCAGGATTTTATTTTCTGACTCTTTCTTAACTACAACTTACTAAACGTATGGTTATTTGTTAGATGAAGTAAAATTGTGTGTGGATCCTAACTCTCAAGCACTAGAGTTGGACATCTTCAATTGGGGGTACTAAAAACTATAGAAGTATAAACCTCCCTATTACAAAGATCTGCATGAGCTGTAAACTGTAAAGGATTTATATGAATAAATGAGTCACAATGGCTTAGAAATGATACGATTGAGAAACAGCTGGGAAAAGTAAAGGTTGACAAAGCACTAGGACCTGATGGATTACATCCACGTTGATAAAGAGGAGTTTCTGCTAGAAAATAATATTATAAGTGATAGTCAGCATGGCTTCAAGAAAGATAGAAGTTGTCAAACAAATTTACTCTCTTTTTGAGAGAAAGTAAGTAAACAGGTAGACAGTGGAATAGCAGTTGATATACTTGGACTTAGTGTACTTGGATTTATGTCAAGGTACTTGTTACTTATTATGCAAGTTAGGGTCGATAGGTTTAGAAAAGTCATTCAAAGGATTGAGAACTGGCTTAAAGATCGCATCCAGAAAGTTGTATTTAATGATTCATACTCTAATGGGTCTAAGGTTATTAGTGGTGTACCCCAAGGTTCAGTGTTGGGACCTTTACTGTTTAACCTCTTCATAAATGAGATAGAGTTTGGGATTACCAATTCTGTGTTTGCAGATGACATCAAACTATGTAATGGAATTAAGTCCATACAGGATGTCTAAAAATCTACAAGCAGACCTGGATGTACTGTTTGATTGGGGAGCCAGGTGGCAAATTATTAATATTATTAAACAGGATTTATATAGCGCCAATATATTACGCAGCGCTGTACATTAAAAAGGGATTGCAAATGACAGACTAATACAGACAGTGATATAGGAGGAGAGAACCCTGCCCCGAAGAGCTTACAATCTAGTAGGCAATAGATTAATGTAAAATTATGCACTTGGGAGCTAACAACATGAAAACATTTGGGGAGGTCAGAAATGTAAAAGGATCTGGGGGTTCTGGTAGATCATAGACTTAATAACAGCATGCAATGCCAAGCTGCAATATCTAAAGCTAGTAAAGTACTTTCTTGTATTAAAAGAAGAATAGACTACAGAGATGGAGACATTATTCTGCTCCTGTACAAAGCATTGGTCGGACCACATCTGGAATATGCAGTCCACTTTTGGGCACCAGTTCACAAAAAGGACATTGTCGAATTTGAGAGAGTGCAGAGAAGGGCAACTAAATTAACCACCTGGGCATTACACTGATGTCTAGATTTCTGTACCAAAAGCGGTACACTGTTTTTCATTTTAAAGTAAAAATAACAGTGACTGTTGATCCAGGGAACATCCGATTACCTCATGGAATCAGGAAGGAATTTTATTCTCCTGTTGAAGCAAATTGTACCAGGGTTTTTTTGCCTTCCTCTGGACCAAACATGTCTTATAGGATTTTATATCTGGGATATGTTTATTTCCCTAGTGGTTGAACTTGATGGACTTATGTCTTTTTTCAACCTAACCTACTATGTAACTATATATGAATGAAAATACCTACAAGATACAGTAATTATATGGTCACTTTTATAATAAACTGTCAGTGAGTATATAAGAAAGAATTTTCCACATCCCAAGTCAGACAAACTGGCAGACCATATTCTCAACTGATGGAGGCAAAACAATAGGCAATCTCTCCAAGTCTGGAGAGGATACACTTTTATCAGTAAAGCTGGGTGAGCCTGCAAACCTGGAACCGATCTGGTCCAGGACTCCAAACATTTGATAACAAACACAAATTTACTTTTAATAAATTGATTCCAGGTTTGCTGGATCACCCAGCTTCACTGATGAAAGTGTATCCCCTCTAGTCTTGGAGAGATTTAATAAATCAGGCCCATCAAGAAATTTCTTCAGAAGCACATATATGACATATTTGAACCATAGGTCTCCCTCCTCACAGATTTCTGTGTTGGCTTACAACTAGAATTATTACATCTTACACATCAAGTCTCAGACATAATTAGTAAGAATTATTCTTTATCATTATAACCTAAATTGTTATCCATAGGACCATTTTAGACGCACAGTGAACTGAAGCTTCTGCATGCAGGCACAACCACAGATCCAACTACTTCCATTCAGTTGGTTTGGAACCATTTTGTCCATGAGGCTACAAGTGGAACACTGTTCAAAAGGGTTCAAGAAAACTTTCTTGAACAGTTCAAGGAAGCAAGTTCAAGAAAGCAAAGTCACTTTTGGCTGTGCGGTGGCTTTATGGAGCTCTATACCACAGCCCAACCACACGTGCTGCATTTTACCATTCCCAAATGCACAAGAGCAGTTTACTTTGTGTCCAGGAGCAGCCTACCATGCAGTTTTCTGTGCAGTGAGTCAGTGAGTATTTTTCATCATGTTAAATATAAATATTTGTCAGAAATGACATTTAAAATTCTGGTAAATGTGAAATATTTTGTATGATTATTTCACATTTACCATATTTACAGACCTGTATTTCTAAGAGAAGAGAGACACCTCTCTCTTCCTTCTCTTGCAGAGACGATAATATCTTGCTAATATTCTCAGGCTATCAACAAACATACAGACAGTGCTGACCTTTCTTACTAGAAAGCTCAGCATTTTTCTGCAAACTGCCATAGATATACTTTCTATTTAATGTTTATTATATACACATTTATAAACACACCATTTAGATTTTTAAAAAATGTTCAGCCCTTAAACTAGTAAACATTTTACAAAAAAAATAAAAAATAAAGTCAGTTGTTACTATAATATGACTTTTCCTGACTTGTTTTTGTCTTATTAGGTGACTTGGCAATCATCTTATAAGGATACAGCAAGTTTAAATGTGGTCTTTTTCTTGCTTGGTGTGTGTGTGTTGAGAACAATGGCAAAGTGAATATTTTTAAGACACATTTTTTTAACACAAATTTGTGAAGTTTTTTTTTTTTTGGGGGGGGGGGGGTTATATTTTTACTTTATTGTTGTTAGCTGCAAATTATCTATTTGTTGTAGGTTTATTTTTACGCATATCAAGATACAGGTAAAAAGCCCCTAAACTTTCAATCTTGTCCCTGCTCCATTCCTAAAATACACACTAAACAATAATATATTTTGTGTAGAATGCAAGGCCACAACTCTATTTATTTTAAACCAGCATGTTATCCAACCAAACATTTTCCCAAACAAATAATCCTAACTTTATGTCAGACACATAAAAACTGTGAGCACCCAGTATACCACTTAAAAACATGCCAAAAGACGTGTCTTTACCAAAGGATCCAGACAGGCCTTCAGCCAGTACATTTTTTCTTATAGGGCTTAAAGCTAACTAAACTGTCAGCTGGCGAGGTAGAAAAATTTCAATAACGCTGCAACAACCTGTAAAAGAAAAGAAATGAGGAAGAGGGAGAAGGTGGGAAGGCACTCCAAGGCTTGTTGGTAGGCTTCAAAGGGGTCAGTAATCCCACCCCATGTCTATAAACTGTTTGTTTACTTCTATTTTCATCTCTTTTTTCTTTACCCTAATATTTATCTTTTAAAATCTAAGCAATCAGATGACCCAAAATGAATACATGTAAATACACCCTACATATGTTTCCAGCAATCAAGGCTTCCCTTCCTAAGGGTAAAGGATTTTATGACAGCCTTGAAGACCTATCTCTTGGTCCATGTCTAATCACATACGTGGTATGCCTAACCCATGCAACTACGGACTTTTAAAATTACAGTTTTGGCATTTAAATATTTTGGGAAGATAAAAATTGATGTTTAGTCAAACCCAAAAATTAAGAAAGCATAAAAGGGAATACTGTGAAAATATGTAGATTACACTGGGGAACAATTTTGAACAAATTTTTTGTTGACTTTAATTTTTAAGCTTATTTACACTAAAATAGGTATGCTAATTCTGATAGTGCAGTTAGTTTCTTCTATCATGTCAGTTTTTTTCTCCACCACTTATATTAATGCGATCACAGTGGTTTGGATATGTATAGGCTATTTATTTGCACGCAAGACAGTGTGGTCAGAGGTTGTGCGCTGCTCTACGTAGTGAATAGGCAAAATGTTTTTTTTTTACTTACACACGCATTTCCTTTCTTTTAGATAATGTCTGGCTCTGCTGTTTCTCATCGTGTCTAAACAACCCTGATTCATTTTGTTATATCTGTGGCAGTTTCACCATTCTTAGTCAATGGGCGAACATCAGCACATTTGTAGAGCAAGCCTATTTGGTATACAGTGTTCCCTCGCCACTTCGCGCTTCATGTTTTGCGGCTTCAGTGCTTCGCGGGTTTTTCCAAAATATTCATCAAAAAATAAAAATGAAAAAATACAATCATGTCGGCAGCCACATTGCAGAAAGGAGTGTTGTTTCATGTTGATGAGCGAGAGAGAAGGATCCCTGCATGTCAAACAAAGAGATGAGTTGACTCAGAGTACATACCACGGGCTCTCATAAAGACACGTGATTGGTTTCCGGTGCGACATCCACCAATGAGAGTACGAGTGGATTTATCCCTATGAGTTGATTGTCTGCGCATCATCGCAGCCTCACCTAGCATCTTCTCTTGTTGTATCTCGCCAGTCTTGTCCATGATGTTGACTGTCTCGCATACTGTATTTTATTTTAGGGAAATCCTACTTCGCGGTTTTTCAGCTTTCGCGGAAGGTTCTGGTCCCCATTAACCGCGAAAAACGAGGGATCACTGTATTTCAAAACTGAACTTGGTGATCAAGATAAGTCTTGGGCCCCTCATAAGGTGTGCAAACAGTGTGTCGAGGATTTACAGATGTGGACAATGATGAAAAGGGGATAAAAAAGTAGAAAAATTGTTGACATAAAATTTGCAGAAAAAACAAAAATGATAACTAGTGGAGAGATCCTCCTCTCTGAAAGCAAATGATTATGTTAGACTAAAATATGTAAAAAAAAAGCAAGCATGTTAGAATATAATTACCGAGAAAAATTATTTTACAGGACTTTGTAAACTATTAATGAGCAGTCATTCAAATTATTTTTAAATTTTGTTTAAAGTGTAAAATTGGAATTACATTAGCCAGTTTTTTTAAGGATTTACAAAAGCTTTTACTTTATTTTGCCACGTAACTGTCCATGTTCCAGTTTTGTTGAAATACTTCTGTGATATGTCATTATCCTCTTTAGTTTAAACAATTTTATGTACTATTTGTGTGAATGTCAAAAATATCATCAACTAATTTCTAAAGCAGAGCGGCTGCTAAAAAGCTAATTTTCTAACCTTCTAAGGGAGGTGGGAGGTGTTTCAAACTGTACCTGACCCCCATGCCTGACAGGTATGACATTCAGAGTTAATGACATGCAGATTTTTAAAAAAATCGTATTTGTGTGACTGCTGGAGGCATGGGGTCACTAAAAGCAGCAAAAGCAGTTTTTGTTTGTCATTTACATTTTTTTTTCCTAAAATTTCTTTACCATTTTGTTATGTTGTTAGACTAAATGCAAATAGTACTTAGTGTTCTTTATTAATTTGACAGGGGCAATGCATATGTAAAGAAGATATTTAAATAAATGTATAAATCTGAAGCTCTTTAAATGCTCCGGCAGTACGAAGATTAATAGAGCAGGGCTACTATCATTTAAAGCAGTCAAACTCAAATACACAGAGGGCCGAAATCAAAAGAGACCAAGTCGTGGGCCAACCTTGAAATTTATTGAAAATATTGAGGAAGTTTTTCCTTCTTATTAGATATGAAACAATAAAATAATCATCACTAAAATAATGACAAAAGTATCACCATGTGATTCCTAATTGTTCACAGAAAAGTTTTTCTTGGAAATAATCATATAAGCAACCATGGATAAGCACGGAAAGCAGCAGAGGACATGGTAGGCAAGGAGAATATTTGTGCCCACTATTGTCTATAGCTGTAACCATAGTAGTAAATGTTGGATCAGGATAATGTGTGGCAATAGGGTTACTGTGCCAAGGACCAAATTTAGATCAATCCACTTCATATTACTGCATTCTCATGTTTTCTTGTTTCTTCTTATTGAGATTAACTGTTTTACTTTGCCAGAGAGTGCAATGTAAAACCAAATTAATTGCTGCATTCATTTGGTTTCACATTGCATTCTCTGGCACAGTAAAACAAAAAATTTAGCAATAGCTCTATGAATATTGAGCTTACCTGTCAGTATAAACTCTGCCGGATCCACGCATAGACTGCGGTTCAATAGACACAAGTGATGCCACTACTACAATTCCCAGCATCACTTGCGTCTATAAAATGCGGGGCCACGCATAGGCAGAGAGGCCGCTGGTCTGGAGCTCTAGGAGCTTTATTTATAAAGGAGGGAATCAAACATTCCCTGGTGGGAAATCTGCCAGGTCCATGTGTTTCAATAGTAACTGATTCTCCACTAGGGGAACGTGCTTTATAAATAAAGCTCCTAGAGCTCCAACGCAAACAATCAAGTGTACTAGCTATGTATAAATATCAAGGAAAATCTTGGAACATTCACCTTTTTTGATTTGCCTTGAAACTATGTTGTTTACAGGTTCAATGACTATAAAATGCCCTTTTTGTTTGCTGTTTATTTTGCTAAATCTGCATCTATATACAGTATTTGGAAAATGGGTGGTCAATCTGCTGATCTGTCAATTTTAAATCCAATATACAAAGAGGTATACTAGGTAACTAATTCAGATAATACAAAAACAAACAAATAAATTCCCAAAAACTTTACACCTGTGCAGAAGTTTATACCAGGACAAAAGGCAATTCAGCTGAAATCCTGGTGTGCTAACTGTTGAGAATGGCCATTGCAGTAATGAGACAATAGAAGGGCCTGGAGGTGGACGGGAAAAGGGCTGGGTCCTTGACCTAATAACACAATAAGATTTTGGCCTTAAAGGGTATTAGATTAAAAAAGTAATTTTATGTATAGTCAAATGTAGGTGCCTGCTATGTTCTGCTAGTTCTGGGTTAGGAATGTTAGTTCAACACCGTTGTAGATGAGTTTGTATGTTCACATACCTTTAAAATATACCATTTTAGTTTAATAATGATATACATTGAAACAACATTATGCATTGTGCATATTAGACTATGACGAAATATTCTCTTACTTAACTGCCATTGCATCTTTTCATGTTATCTCTAAAGCTTTTATATACCTAAAGCAAAGGACTGAGCTGTGACTCTTATAACATGATAGTTAGAAGTCAGCCTTGATTTTTGGAGATATTTCTGATGTTTCATTCATGACCATTTGCAGCTGCCCTAGGTTTTTCTCCATCATTGTTAACTATTCTTAGATTTAAGACATGAAAAGCACTAACCATCTCAGAAATAAGTAATACCTACTTAGATATGCATTTTAGAAACCAAACTCTGTTAACTATATTTGCACAGAAATCACATGCACATGCAGAACCCCACCCATAGATATGAAATCTGGAAAATAGAAATAAATCCCTGCACTAGGATGTTGTTAGGGGAAAATTACTAACAAATGAACGCAAATTTATTTAGTACTGTTAGTAGTCATGGTTCTTCACTATAAAGGAATCTCTGCATGAAACAAATGCCATTGCTACACAGACAACAGCTACAATATGTAGATATAACATTTTTCCATAAAAATAGCCTCTCTGCTGTACTGCCGAAACTATTTGTTATGTCACAGTCTGCCTGTGGATTAAAGAAAAGAAAGGAAAGAAAGTATCTACCATACATGATGCATTTTACAAAGGATTTCATGGTGCCAGTCTTTGCTTATTACAAAATACAATGTTTTTAAATTTTATTTCACACAAAAATGGTATACTGTGTATTTCTAACTAATATTTTTGGCTGCAATATTGATGGCAACATAAAGCTTTGGTAATCTATGTGAAACCCTTTAGCTGTATAACTCTTAACACCAATATGATTCTTAAAATCTGAATTATAAATTCAGAAAAAAAGCCTGTGAGTCACAAAAATATATCCACTTCCTGCTGAGTATAAGCTTTATTTAATACAATAGAACATTATCTTCTATACCTTCAACACTAAGAAAAACTGATTATTTAGGGATTTTACAAGCAAAATAAAGAAATATTTAATGCCTGTTATACAGACTGTTAAATAGCAAAGTAAGAACTAAAATGTTAAATTATAAAGTGATAAACTAGATCTTTATTTAATAAAGGCAGATTATGTGACAAACAAAAATGTATCAGGTTAGGCACTGTGTTAATTCCAGTTTAAAGTAGAACAAGACTACAGGAACACTTGCAGAAAATTACAGTCTAGTTAAACATAATACTCAGTAGGTGTAAACAAGTGGGAACTGTCCTGCCAAGAATTAGCCAACTCTGAACTTTTACTCTATTATTTGAAAATTAAATCAACACTGTGTTAAATGTTTCTTCACTCATTAAACACTCACCCAAAACACATCAGTTAACATAATATTAAGAAATTGCCATCCTTTGCCAAAAAATTCTGGAAGTCCAAATTTAAATCTAACAAAGCATTTTTTAAGTAAATTCAAATCATAGTCTTTGTCTGGACGGTGGCTCAATAGACTTTTGAAGCCAGTCAAATGTGTGCTTAAAGAAATTCATTATTTATTGCTTTATTTAAAAAAGAGGTGTTTTTTAAGGAAATACCTTCTTCTAAATCCAAACATTTGGATTTCAAAAACCATGTGAACTTTTTTACATGAGCCTTGTGAGTTAAAAGTCTAATGATGCGAAAAGCAGTGAGCAACTCTCAATAAAGGGTCACCTCACCCAAAAGTGATATTCTAGCTGAGTGATGCTGGCTAGTTGAATCAGTAAATTGCCCGAGGACAACAACAGGAAGATTGCACTGCTTGAGTTGTCAGGTTTACCAAAGTGCCAAGGTTGTTGGAATACAGGATACAGGAATCTAATTTTCTCTCGTATTTATTTTTAATGTTACAATATAATTAATCAAGAAAAAGCATGAGATGCCTGCAACAAGAGATGAGAATTCTGATAGCATGAAAAGACAAGAAATTATCCAGCATGCCAGCTTCTACTCAGTATCATTATCAGCTCTTGATGTAATATGTGTTTACATCTCTTTTTGCAGGACACTGCTTTTTTGCAGATCACCCTTACACACTTATGATCACACGTTAAGCAGTTATCATAACCACCCCCATCCCCATAACTGGAATTGTAATTTGATGAAGTACAGTTGGAATCACTTATATATGCAAAATCTTATTCAAAAGAGACAGTCAGATGCTCAAATCTCCTGATCAACAAAAGTAATAGTTAGACACGAAAACCATATTTGCATTCCCTACAGCACATTTTTACATTTTATAATGAACGATGACTGCTGTGTGAAAATGTGTAAATATGGTTGACAGACCTTGGCAAGGGATATATGTCCTGATTAACTTTAATCGCCCATAATCACCTTTAATCATTGGTACATGTAGGTTGAAATTTTAGCTACAATGGATTAGCCAAAATGAAATGTTTGGCTCTGGGCACTAAATTAAAATAAATCCATTCTTGGGGATTATTGATAGAAGTGAGACATGAAGGTAACCTAATTCTGAAGATGGTGCTACTGTTCTTTGTACTAGTTTAGTAAAGGGGTTTCAGTTGTTTTTGGTCCACCTTATTATACCCTGTCAAGTTATACTTTCTTGTTATTTCCTACTTTATATAAGCTTTGGTTTACACTACATTGATGATAGTGAGCAAGCCTTAAACAGTTCTATGTAGTTTAAAATAAATAGCAGTTCTAAATGCATATTGATCAAAGAGAGGAAAGGAATGATTTTCACGGCTTTGATTAATTTACCTAAAATAAGGTAAAAACTGTGCAGTTGGGAACATCATGCTAATATGTTTACATATTTTAGGTACATTTAGATATATTATAGCAGATACTTACATTTAAATTGAAATGATCATTTAATCCACTGAAAACTGATAAAGTGGAAAGTCGAAGAATTTCACCCCAGGATTTGTCCTTTAACCACGTGGGATCTGGGTTGGCTTGAGGGATCTCTAGTGCAACTCCACCAGTGAGAAGAAAATGCCATTCTTCATTAGTGATCAGACCTCTGTTCTTTTGTATACCCACACACAACAGAAACGAAAATAGTAGCTTATGCTTTTCAAAGAGGGAGCGGCAGACATATTCATATATGCTAAAAATGAAGATAAAAATTACATTAACATTTATAATATGGAAAATGAAAATAGATGCATAAACAGTAAGCTCTACATCCGTTGATGATCTAGTAAACAGGAACATTTTTTCCTACTAGCATAATTATAAAGGCAATTTGAAAAGTAATGAGTGCTGAGACCTGGAGAGTCAACAGATGGTTGCTGTCTTTTAGTAGTATGGTCTTTTTTAGCAGCTGCAATATCAGCATCCTGCCTATATGAAAACTATATGCCACAAAATTCCATATTTTACATAGTTAGGTTGAAAAAAGACATAGGTTTGCTGGAGTTTACCCACTAGGGAAAAAAACATATCCCTGGTATAAACCCTATAGACATAGTTGATCCAGAGGAACACGAAAAAAACATTATAAAGCCTGTTTCAATTTGCTCCAACAGGAAAAAAGATTCCTTCCTGATCCCTTGAGGCAATCAGATGTTCCCTAGATGATCAGACTCTGTATATTTACATTAAAACTTTTATACCAAGTTATATTCTGTGAATCTAGAAAAACACCCAGCTTTTTCTTATAGCAATAGCAATAGTACTTGCTAAAACTACCTCCTGAGGAAGCCTATTCCACATTTTCAGAGACCTTACAGTGAATAATCCCTTCATTATCCAGAGAATAAACTTCTTTTCCTCCAGATGCAAAGATGCCTCACTTGTCCTTTGTAATGACCTAAAGTTATTAATTGTGAAGTTCTCTATTTGAATTATTTATATCAGTGAGTGATCATATTCCCACTTAAACTTCTCTTCTCAAGAGAGAATAGTTTCAGTTCAGCGAATTTCTCCTCATAGCTGAGTTCCTCCATTCTTTTTATTAGTTTAGTTGCCCTTCTCTGCACTCCCTCAAGTTCCACAATATCCTTTTTGTGAACTATTCCCCAAACTGCATATTCCAGATGTGGTCTGACTGATGCTTTTGTACAGGGGCAGGATTATGTCTGAATCTCTGCAATTCTCCCTCTTTTGATACAATAAAGTACTTTGGTAGCTTTTGATATTGCAGCTTGGCATTGCATGCTATTATTAAATCTATAATTTTCTACCAAAACCCCCAGACCCATTTTTGACTTCCCCGAATGTATTCCCCTAGACAGTATGAAGCATGCATGTTGTGAGCCCCCAAGTGCATAACTTTACATTAATCAATATTAAATGTAATTTGCCAATTGGCTGCCCAATCAAACAGTACATCCAGGTCTGCTTGTAGATTATAAACATCCTGTATAGACCTAATTCCATTACAAAGTTTGGTGTCATCTGCACACCCAAACTCTATCATTTATAAAGATGTTAAACAGTAATGGTCCCAACACTGAATCCAGGGGTACACCACAAATAACCTTAGACCATTCAAGGTATAAATCATTAATCACTACTCTCTGGATGTGGTCTTGAAGCCAGTTCTCCATCCACTTACAGATTGGATGTGCTAAATCTATAGACCCCTGAATCCATGTTGTTACTTATAATATTATTTTTTAGCAGAAACTCTTTTATGTGGCTTCCTATCAAACTCTTACTTGATATTGACTTTGCTCCCTTTTTAAGGATAGGTACCACATTGACTTTATGCCAATTGGTACCATGCTAGTGAATAAAGGGTCTCTAATCAAGCTCAGCTCCTTGGAGACTTGTGGATGTAATCAGGTCCTGGTGTTTTATCAACCTTATTTTTATCCAACTGTTTCTCAGTCATATCAATTTTTAGCCACTAGGCCTGATTAATTAAAGCCAATTTATTGAGCCTGATTAATTAATCTCCAAGACTGAAGAAGATACAATTTCAAAGTGAACCCTGGGTGATCCAACAAACCCGGGAAGGGATTCTCTATAATCATTAGCTATTAGTTGGCAAATGTTTTCAATACTGGACCAGATCCATTCCAGGTTTTTTTGGATCACCCAGCTTCACTGATGAAAGTGTATTCTCTCCACCATTGGAGAGCTTTGATAAATCAGGCTCATTTCTGTTGGGCAACTTGGTCTGCATGATTGTGGAAATAGTAATGTAATTTATTAATAATATTTTTGTAAATTATCCTAAAACAGTTATCAAAAACATATTTTGAGCAATAATGCCCCCATTATATTTAAATTACTAGATAAACTTGGAGAGAGATTGAGATAGATCCGATTTTAGTTAAAATTCTCAATAAGGAAGAACTAAAAAAAAAGGCAGGGAGAGGCCAAATGAGTAGTATGAGTAGGTGTGAATGTAGCTGATCTTTTTCATTACTGATCGAAGTAACCACCTCATGTCAAAGTCAACTCTGACTCAAAGGTAGCAGTTGCTATGATTCTGTAACCACAACAGTGCCTATGCACCCTCATATACAAATAAATACAAGGGGGTGCTGAGAAGTTCCTGGCTTTGCCCAGAAAGAAAAGAGCCAGAGTTATGAACCAACACATTTATTCAACATATTCCCCCTGAGACTGATGCACTTGGTACTGCGTAGTTGCAGCTTTTGTAGACTTTTTCAAATAAAAGTCCTTTGGTTGGGCCGCAAACCAGCTCTCAGCAGCATCTTTGACGTCATAAATGTCCTCAAAACGTTGCCCCTTCAGGTGTGTCTTCAAATTCGGAAACAGATAATAGTCCGAAGGGGCCAGGTCAGGTGAGTAGAGGGGATGGTGGACCAACTGGAAACCCAGGGTGTTCAATTTGGCAGCCACAGCGTTGGACGTGTGCGCAGGTCCATTGTCCTGCAAAAAAAGGATCCCTTTGGTCACCTTTCCACGGAGTTTAGTCTTAATTGCCTCTTTCAGCTGGCCCAGGAGGTTAGCATATTACTGTCCGGTGATACTAGAGCCCTAAGGTAGGTAGTCCACCAACAGAATACCGTCTTTTTCCCAGAAAACAGACGCCATTACTTTTTTTGGGCGATTTCTGGTTTCAGAACTTCTTGGGCCAGGGGACCCGCTGTGGCGTCATTCCTTTGACTGTTCCTTGGTTTCCAGATCATAGATGTGGAGCCCGGTTTCATCCTCAGTCACTAACCTAGCCAAAAAGTCCTGTGCAGCTTCAAAATGGGCCGAAACGGCTTTGGATGCTTTAGCTCGTTCCTTCTTCAGATCACTGTTCAAACATTTCGGCACCCACTTCGCTGAAAGCTTGTGCATGTCTAGGATAGTGGTGATAACAAACCCAACACGATCCCTTGAGATGTCAAGTATCTGGGCTTTTTTTGCAGATATTCGCCGGTCCTCAATAATCAGCTCATGGACAGCATCGCAGGTTGACGGGTCAGTTGAGGTTGGGGGGTGCCCACTGTGGGGCTCATCTTCAACGTTGAAATGCCCAGTCTTGAAACAAGATATACAGGTTTTGACAGTGCTGTATGAGGGACAATTCTCCCGCAGTGTTTGTGACATCTCAGTGTGAATGTCCTTTGCCGACTTTCCCTGGAGAAACAAAAACTTCATGACAGCCCGTAACTTCAACAACGTGAAACTTACTTGTGCCTCTGCCATCATATCTTCTCACTAAAAGAAAAAACAGTTTTAGGTTGCATAGACCTGATATTTGCAAATTACATACTAGGATTTTAGGCTGTCATATGCCCCCACACTCATTTTTCTATTTCACCTGGAAGGGGGCAAAGCCAGGAACTTCTCAGCACCCCCTCGTACATTTCTATATTACAGATAAAAGATTATTTTTTTTAATGATATTGCTTAGCCATAATTAACATGCTAGATGCTCCCTATATCATAAGAAATCTTCACTTTTGTTCTAATTTCCAGTTGCGTAAAATGTAACTTTGCATTCAAGACAAATTCATTATGAGGTAAAGCTGACCTAAACTGAAAAAACAAAAAAACCACCAGGAGGTAGTACTAATTTACAAAAGAGACATGCAATGCGCCTTGTAGTTTAGAGCTTGATCCTGTGGGTGGCGCACAGAATCAGCTGCTGAGGATTACATCATCCAATAAGTTAAGAGGATCACCGTGTTCACGGAAGTACACCATGGAGCCAGCTGTTAAGATGGTGGCTCCCTAGGATGCAGGAAATACAGGTCCTGGACCTGTCATTGCTGCAGGACAACTGCACAGGGTAAGTATGTGCCATAATCGACAAGTATTCTGTATAAGTATGCTATGGCAGAAGCTCACCACCCACCAACGAGTTTAGTTCCACTTGAAAGAATAGTATTAAAAATACTAGTAATAAAAGTAATAGTAAATATTGGTAATAATTAATTCCTATTTTATTCCCATAAACAATATACACTGTTGTCATATTCTTTCTACCGAATGAGAAAAGATCTAAATGTGATTGTTGCTTGTGATTTGCAGATGAAAGGTTGAAGGCTATAGTGATATACTATAATCTATTTTAAAATAACATTTCATGTATCTTCAGTTCTCCTGTGGAACCAAGCAAAATTTGAACACGTCATCAGGAACTACAGATACTTCAATATAAGCTTATGTTTCCAGCCAAAACAGTACTTCAGAAAACATATGCAATTACTAGAATCAATATAGAAGATTAAATATTTAAAAGGTGGACTGTTTTCTTTCTAAGCAAATATGTGCAGTTGTAAATGTGCAATTCAGTAATGTATTTATATATCCTATCCTATTTTTTGTAAATTCTCCAACCAAAATTGCTGCTTCCAAAAGATCTTTGTCTATAAATGGGCTAGCAACTCTGATTATTATCCTTCTTGCTTTAATTTTGATGGTTTGGACCACATCTTTAATCCCCATGGTATGTTTCATCCTTTAGAATGTATTAGTCATTATATACAGGTATATATATATATATATATATATATATTTATATATATATATAATATATTGTTTTATATCTCTCCACAGCTTTATTCACTTAACAGTAAAGTAGTAGTCACAATGAACTGTTTAAAACACTGTAGAAAATAAGGTTTAATTTCCCCTTTAAATGACCACTGCTTTTTATATGCTTAAAAATAATCTGGAAAAAAATAGCATTTTTTATTGAAAGTGAAGCGGAATCAATATTTGTTACATTCTTATATAGCATTTCCCTTTAGATACAGGAAAGACAGGCAGTGAAGAGACAGTGTCCATGGGAACAGTTTCTCTCATTAGACTTTTTTTACGCCTGAAAACACAAGAAAATTTGTTCAACCTTTCCAGTAGCTATTGGTACGTAAAGCAGGAAGATAATACTGAGAGACTGTCTTGTCCTTGTAAACATCGTCCTAGCAATAGTGAAGCAAGAAAGTAAAAACTGCAACTGCCTGAAATGCCAGGTAACCAAAAGCTTATAGTGCACATATCATTGTTTTGGTTTTATATCCATTATATGATTTTTGTTCTTTTTATGTTACTTTTTTGCTTTAAATGTCAAACATTTTGCCTTAGTTAATAAGAAAGTTTTAATAGTATTATGTACTGTGGTTTTATTAGGCAGTGGGTTGGACTTATCCGAACAGATCATTCTAACAATTATCTGTGCTTGGGGATGTCACATTATAAGAGCTTACATTCATTGTGGCAGCTTCTCTGAGCACTATGTAGCTTTTATTTTTGGGCAAGAAATGTATTAGAAACTGTCTGATACCAGAAGCCAATCAACACCCTTTAACATATTTTCCTAAAGATACACATTGCACAAAGTACAGATTTGGAGGAGAGAAATAGAAATGGAGGAAGAAAGGGAAAAACAGAAGGAAGGGGTCTTGGGTCCTTCAAAAAAAGATTTTCACTTGCAACTAATCTGACTGATATTGATTAGATCCTTTGGTCAAACCTCACATGGGCAGTTAATTTACTCTAACAATAACCCTAAAGATTTGTGACCTCAGTTACTCAACAACAATAAAGAAAATATTTTGACTGCTATAGTATACCATCAGTTATTGCTCTCCTTCTTATTAAATAAGGCCAATGGTACTAGAATTACATTATTATAGTCATACCTGTTTGTGAAATAGTCATTGAGGTTCGTTATCCTTTCTTGAAGCTTCTGAGATGGTTCACTTTTCTTTATAGCATTAATGTACAAGTTAATAAACCAAGCCAAAGAAAATTGGTACATAGAGTCAATGTAGGCAAGATCTGAGATGACAAAAAATATGATGCTGGAATGGTTGGCAACCTGTTAGGAAATAAAGACAAGATGTTGCTTATGTAATACTGTGCATAAAGGAAACTGCAGATAAGCAGATATTTCATTATGCATTGTGACCAGGGCAACCTAACATCGAAAAATGCAACCAAACCCAACCGCCTGCAGCAAGCATTTGTAAATGCTTAAATCAGAACTTCTGCTGAGCACTCCCATATGCCCAGCAAATGAAAGTGGTTGTCCTGGAGCAGTTAATAGCAGGGTTGTCAATCACCTGTCTGAACTTAGCCTAGGGGATTATTCAGATGTGGGTCTGAAACTGTGTGTTTAGTCACCGCTGGGTGACCTTAAATGCACACCCCAGGAGCAGTTTTAGAGTCAACTGCAGTATTTGCCACCAACCCCTTGTTTGTTACAGTATGTATACCGGTGTATACCAGTGTTTCCATTTGTTGGAACATGGTCATTTTTAATGCAGTAATACATACTGTATTACTGACATAAGAGTAATAGTATATTCGGAATAGCCAGGAGTTTGTGGTGTGGTTACGGCTTACTCTGTTGAGACGTAACATGTAGCGTCTCATCCATGGTAGACCATAGAGAATAAATAAATAGTAGTGAGCAGCTTGATACCGCCATCTGTCACACACTGTAAAATGTTTGAACTCTCGTTAATTTAGGAACCAGCACTACAAAGGGGGCAGCTGAGTGGCTAGCCAACCCCGGCAAGGTTCCAGCCACCAGGAGCCTCACCACAATGCCTTTATTTGATGGTAGTCTGAACATACCCTTAGAATGGTCTGGGGTATGAGCGTGATGATTTTGGATCAAAAAACACTGACATATTTTATTCCAATGCAACAGTCAAGTGTTAGCATGATTCACAGCTATGCATAAGAAAAACACAATAGAATGAACCTGCCACAATCCATGAAAGTGAAGATATTTTACACGAATGTCTACTTGTGTCAGAATACCTACAGCACATTTTAAGAGTTGAAGGAAAATGGTGTATCAGACAAAACACATTGAAATAAGATCAGATATGTTTTCAAGAAAATATCTCTTGCAGTGTGCAATGCTAAACTATGTGTTTCATGTAAAATATAAAGTAGAAACTGTCCTCTTTGAAAGATGTTTATGTCTTTAGATCTGGATGTGCTTATCTAAAATACAATTTGGGGATATAAATTGCTTTGACTAACATCACTTACATTACGAAAAATTACATTTTAAAATAGAAGCTGCAAAAATAGCAGAACCTCACATAAAAGCTTCCCTATTCATTCTGAAAAAGATATTAGAATACATTATAAAGATATTAGAATACAATATTCACTGAAAAAATAGTATGATAAATTAAGCACCTGCATGGTTTGTTATCTGTATAATTGTTGATATGTCATAGTCTCATATACCAAAACTATTATCTATTGCAAGTTTAGTTTACCAGTGTAGTTTAATATTGTCTATGTGGTAAAGGATGATGAAAAAAAAGATCCATATGTTTAAAAGAAGATGGTTACCAGGAGAGGACCATTCACCAGATTTTGCAATGATGTATTGTAAAAAAAATAAATAAAAGTGCACACCAATCAAAATGACACATGGAAATAAATTGGAGTGATTATGTGAATACACTTATGGGTAAAGTTCACATTCCCAGGGCTACTTTTTCCCACACTGGTATTGTTTTGAGTACAGAAGCAACTCTGCTATTGTTAGTGCACAAAGCTAGGTTCTAGTATAGGACATTCATCCAACATGTTTTAAATACATAAAAGAAAAACACCAGCTGCTACTAAGCATGTAGTAGGTACAATATGTGAGTAACACTTGGTCTGTTATCTTAAGCCAGGGGTCGGCAAACTTTTTTGACTACTAGGCCATTTCAGGAGATGAAGAAGGCACACTAGGCCAGAAGAAACAAGGTGTCCAAGGAAAGGTTTTTTTATTTAAAATACAGTACGATCAATGGGAAACATGATGTTGCATGTTCTTAGGGCCTTATACAATATCAGGTTCTAATGAGCAACAGCAACAGAATGTCATTGAGGTGGTTGTCAGTGATCTGAGAGCGCAGTGTGTTCTTACAAAACTTCATTTTGGAGAACAGCTGCTCGCACGAATAAATGCTGCCAAACATTGCGATCACACGCTTGGCACGGGCTAACAACATTGGAAATTGAACATGTGGCAGCTGACAGTAAAAGTCAATGAAAGTCTCTGTATGTGTGCGCGTGCTTGGCATCCACACGCCCCTTTGAGATTTAACCGCTTGAAAGTTCTGTTGGTGTCGTTGCACACTTAACACAGAGCTTTGTTGCCGCATTGGACGAAGAATAATTTGTCAGTACATTCGGGGGTTGAAGACACGACGTTGGAGGTCAACCTTCCGGAGACTGGTAGCCTTTCGTTGCCTCTGCTCTTTAGGCATAGTAATTGGGGTTACTGTGCGGGAACTCGATGATATTGATGATATCGCGGGAACTCGCGATAACGCCACAACTCAATTAGACCTTATCCAACAATAAACAACTAGGGGGGCATTGGGCCGGACTGGAATACTAGCTAGGCCATATCCGGCCTAAAAGTCGGAGTTTGCCTACCTCTGTCTTAAGCATTCATATTTTTAAAAGCTTATAGGTAAACACATAGCTTACTACCTGCTTTTAGTGCTCGTGTCTGCTTTAAAGCTTTGTACACACATCAGGTGATTGTCACCCAAGATGAATGTCCATGCTGTTCTTGGGAGAAAATCTAGCATGTGTACAGTGTAGAATGTAGCATATGTGACCCATCAGGAACAACTGCTGCTTTCTTACAATGGAGACTACAACAAGGTGCTACTCACTTGTCCCTCCCTCCATCCTTTTCCATTAAACAGAATGTTGCTGTGTTTACTGCACTCATTCTTTCATCTCTGACTGGAAACTATCACAAAAAAATTGTTTTCCGCGAATAGAAAAATAGAAAATGCAATGTATATTAATCCAGGAAATCATTTTTTATTGGCTTTTGTTAAATAAACTTTACATTTTGGTTTGTGTGTGTTATTTTATTTTTTATACTCCTTTTGCCCTTTTACCTAAAATGTTTGAAAATACTGATAATAAAACATCCCTTATTTGATCCTCTTTGGTTTGTTAACCAATTAGAGCATTTTCTTATATTTAGTGAATGCAAAAAATACTTGCCGATCATGTCCTGTGTCCAGTGCACACTTTCTGTGTTTTTTTCAGAAGAGTAATTAGCCCTTTCATTACTCTTTTTCGTACTACAGAATCATCAGAAAAATCCTGTGTTGTCAGCTCTTATCAGGACTTGGAGCTAAGCGCATTTCAAGCAGATCAACACATACAGTACTTTTCTGCACTTGCAGGGTCCGTAAAAGGATAAACATAGGAGAACGTTCATATAATAAAAAAATATGTACTGCATATTTTTTTGCCCTGACATACAGGTAATGAGGACATATTTATGTTTCTTTTTATTATAATTGTTTAAAAAACATACATTATCCATTTTGTTCATATCTTAGAGTAATACATAAACAGTTCATATACAATCACATGTGTCATTGTTACCACATGATGATAAGACAAGGCGTATAGACAAGCAAAAATACATACATACCGGTCTATAGCCATCTCTGGTTTCATCAATTTGTTTCTCTGTCTTAGTTGTTATTTCTTGTTTCTCTTGGATCTCCTGGGATAAGTTCTTGCTTGAGGAAAGAATGTCAATAGCTCGCTCGTCCTCCAAGATGTTTCCCTGTGACAGAGATAGCACTTCCAAAATCTGATCTTCTATCTCTTTCAACTGTTTTCTGTTATAAAAAATGTTGTTTATTTTAGGGATCACAATAATAGCACATGGAGGATTCCAGCATGGTCTAGACCACTATTTCTATCTATTTGCAGTATGACATTTTCTCCCAAGTAGGCACTTGCAGTAATTTAATTGTCAGAGATTCCTAAGCATGTCAAATTCTGGCACTACTGCTTACAAATTTTGCCTCAAGTGAATTATTTTATAATAGGCTCTGGAAGGATATCATCAGCATTTGACTGACTTGATACTTATATACCTTAGGACTAGAAGGCTAAAATAAAACTAGTATAGGCTTAAAATATGTAATCATTTTAAACTTTAATTTTGTTGAGTCTAGCATTGCATTTAACCTTCTATTTCAATTAAAAGTGAATTATACAATTATCACCTGCATTTTGCATCAAAGTAATAACAGAGAGCAGTGGAAAAAGAATGCTATTGTACTGTATGTCCTATGTGGGTAAATTCCTTAAACAGCAGAATCTAAAATATGTAGGCATTATTTATATTGGGTGCAACTGTTTTAATATTATGGTATGCAAAAAGTTGTAGGTAAGCCTTTCATTTGTTTCTGTATCTAGGATTTTATATAAGACAGTGGTTGAGGAACTGAAACAAAAGAAATGCAAGCACAAATAGCTATATGTGTAGATTTTTTTAATCAAAAGAACTGCAAAATGTTCTAGTTGGAGTACCTATCTGAACACTGTTGTTGTCTCCTTTGAATCATAATCAACCGTTTCTTTTGATGACATGGAAACGTTTTAATATGTTCTTTGTCGAATTCCAAAAACAGCAAGTGCCCCTCAATTTTAAAACTTACATATTCACATTCACATACAAGCCAACAGTTATCTTCTCCTGAGGATCATTTTATCTTTAGCTGTGTATTTAGGTATGACTAGCAGCCATTAGTAGAAACATATGATCTAATCTAATGGCTTGCTGCTGATGGAATGTTACATTCTCTTGAGAATTTTCCTAGCTGAAATATTTGCAACCTACTGTTGTGCCTAAGGGCCTGTGCTCATGTCCAATTTCTGTCACTAGAAATGGTCTTTAGTGATCGTTTTGACGCTAGAATGATCAAGTGCTCTACACACAGCACAGATCAGTTATATGGGGGGTGGAGGAGGAAGGCCAAGCAGAAGGCACCCAACTGCCTCCTTCCCCATAGGACCATTTAACATGCTCTCCCTATAGAAACTGCAAGTGTCTATGCTGATACATATTACAGGGACATGTTTTATTGTTATTGCCATCAAGATATATACGCGGAAAACTGTGCAGCAGTTCTGATATCCAAAAAAGCATAAAATATTCCTTAGCAAACGTAAAGTCATTTAAAAACGTATTCTTGACAATTTTTCAAGTTTTGTACAGAGTAGGGATGGGTCAAAATATCTGTCAGGTTAAGTGGAAAAAAATATTTATCAGGTTTCCTACTGTCTCCATTCCTATTGGTTGCATAAAAAAAGTCAAACTTAGGTTTTAAACGAGTGCCGTTTAAAAATACTAGAGGTTGTAACACATGATTATATTCACACATATTTCTACATAGAACAATTGTGTTTAAAAGAGGTGATCAGCAGCAGGTGCAGTGTTGCAAACTGTAAATTCACACATATGCATTCATTCCTGGCAGACAGGTATGCGGGTATCATATACAAAGGTGTGCCTGCACATTCGTGTACATTTTAAAAATAATTGCAAACAGGCAGGTATGTTTAATTTATTGCAGAAGAGACACCACCTGTCCACAAATTTTAAAAAATTAGGTTGATTTCCAATTTAATGCTACCTAATGATTAAATTATTGCATTTCCTAAAGGAAATGGACAGGCTTTTCTACTATTACTGTGGCTGTTTTCTAAAGAAAATGTACTGTAAATTGAGTTACTTTTGAGAGGTAAAAAAATGTACCAGCACCCATCCACAGAGGAAAACAGCAACAGTATAACAGTTCATTTTACCATTTTATTCCTAAGTAGTTTACATACACGTGCCAGAAGGGGTAAAAACAAGATCTGAAAAAGCATTATTAAATTTGATAATCAAGGGACACAGACCAATTTTGTGATCAGATATTGTTTTTTTTCTTTCTGATGTATGTTTCATAAGATTAGAGAGTTTACTATTGAGAAAAAATTGCCTCAAGAAAAAAAAGTAGGAAAAAGCTATTACCTCTTGTGAGCAAACAAATTTGCAATGCCCTGCTGTGTACCTGCTCGCTTATTTTCTGGTTTAGGAAATCACAAACACCAATCGAGTATGATAGCACCATACCAACAACTTCCAGGGTTATGCTGATTAATGGACTAAATTATTTTCCAGGTGTCTAAACTGAGATTTCTTACAGATTAGATGAGAATATAACATCTGATGAAATTATTTTAGTGGAACATTCTTCTTCCACCTAAATATTAAGCCAAGTAAATGATGTCTGTTTGTGAGATTGGTAATACATTTCTAGTCAAACTACATGTCTCAGTGCTGTGTTAAAATTTAAAATGCACAGTCAAGGTATTTATGTGCAGTTATATTAAATTCCCAGGAAACATTGCCATATATTGTGTTTCCCAACCTGGTGCAGATGTCCTACCCGCCTCTTTTTCAATTTTCCACTTTTCACATAATGAATAAATAGTTAAACTGCATAGATTTACTGAATACATGTGCATAATGCATTTAAAACATGGCCAAGGGGCAAAAACACAGCATGGAACTAAGTGGAGGATAAGGCTTTCTCTGAACATCTCTGCAAAACACAAGCTTTTTAGAAGTCAAATATGGGAATATTTTACGTATTCTGAGTTTCATGTACTTTTTTCTTTCACTACATTTTAAAATAGAATGCTTACTTTTACAATTTTAGGACAAACTCCACAAAGTAGGTACACAAGGCAACCAGCAACGATTGAGATTTGTAAAATAGGGTTACATAAAATACATGAATAATGTCAGGATGGCATTTAAATCTGCAAACAACGTCCCTCTATATCTATGTATATTTTATTTTTTTATGTTTTCACCTTTTGCAATAAATAAAACTGTACATAAACCAGTAAGTATTGTGCTAACTCCTAAATGCATTTTACCTATCAACAAATGCAATTCAAATTTAACTCATATGCTAAAGGCTTTTATACATGGCAAGGTACAGTATCAACATTTCTTGTGGTTCTTCATGTGATATAATGCAGTACTAATTTTTATGCAACATTTCTCTTCTGCAGTGGGAAAATATTGCCAGGTCAGATCTCTTAAAAGCCCCCCACACATCTATAGGTGAAATACTTTTTCATAGGATGGTGGTACATAGGGTCAGGTGAATAATTAGAACTGTGCATGACAATGATGAAGCAGAAATTATTGATAGCTGTTTTAATGATGGTTTATTAAAAATTGTGATACGTTCTAGCTTAACCACCTGAGCGTTACACTGAGGTCTAGATTTCTGTACCAAAAGTGTTCCACTGTTTTTCATGAAATTTTTTTTTTAAATTGTAGACCTGTAACTTACAGAAATATGTCCGAACAAGGGTCCAGT